>NC_060281.1:65958023-65970320 GCF_021613505.1 Equus quagga | reverse complement strand
CGGTGGCCCGGCTCCGCCGAGGCAGCATCCGGCACGGAGGCGAGCGCCACAGTGCCCGGCGCGGGTTTGGGGTTTTGCCGTAAAATTTTGTCTTTTTTTAAAAAGCCCCACCCTTTCGGAGTGACAGCTGTGAGCCCCAATCCGCAAAGTAAACCCCACCTCCCCCTGGTCGGCCCCGCACCCACCCTCCCGGTCACCCCTCCCTGCCTGTGCGAATGGAGGGGGCCGCTGGGAGGCCGGTAAACACCCGGCCAGCTCCGAGGAGCCTGAGCCGGCTGCCCGCTCGCCCAACAGGTGTCCACATGGCCGTTGGCCTCCCTTTCTCTGCAGACCTCAAGCGAAGGACAAAGTCTTCCAGCCTGGAGGGTTTGCAAAGCTCTCCGGCTGCCGGTGAACACTGAGATGGCTGCAGAGCGGTCCCTCAGCCCGCGTTGGGCATCCCCCCGCAATCTCTGAGCAGTAGGGCCTCTGACGCGCCGTCTGAGACCCATGCTGCCTCCCCCAGCCCCGACCCTGCAATGACTACCAAGTCAGAGATCCTAAAAGAATTCCATCTCGATTCCTACCTGGCCCCCCTGGAACTGGGAATGGATCCCTTAAGGGCCAATGTTGCCTCCAGAAGACAAAATACACGGTTTTTCATTTATACCTTTCTGAATCTCTAATGAAGACATCGCGAAACCAAGATCGCCCTGTGATTTTAGCTCGAGGACTCCTCTGCTCCATGTGAGCCTTTGAACTAACCAGATCAAAACTCAGAGGAGGGAGAGCCTTCTGAATATTTAAAGAATATTGTGAATGAACAACAACCAAATCAAATGTGAATTTACCTCAGTGGGTAAAATGGGTGATTATCATCTGGCCAAGGGAGCAACAGCTGTTTTATCCTATATGCTCGTGGTTGCAAAAAATGGACCACGGCTTTAAGAGTTTTTACATTTCAAAGTTTCAAGGAAGGTCGGAAACGCGAGTGCTGTCTTCCAAAAGATCGTCTTTCTGGGTTTCACGCTCTTTGAGATGTGTGCTCCTCCTTTATTCTATATTTACTTTTATGAATGTCTGCCAGTCTTTCTGTTTTTCTTTTATTTCTTAAACTTCTGCCTTTTCTCTTTGGCTCTCCTCTAAAATTCTAAGAAGCTAACGCAGCAAAGAACCTAAGAGGTTGCGCATTTCAGTGCTTCTGAGACTTGAGAAGCATCCACATGGCTCTGGAAGCTTGTTAAAACCCAGAGGGCTGAGCCTGCCCCAGAGTCCCTGAGTCATCAGGCCCAGGTGGGACTCAGGAGTCTGCATTCCTAACAAGTTCCAGGGGATGCTGATGCTGCTTGTCCTAGGACCACTGGTCCAGTTCACCATCACCTTCATCTCAGTGGTGAGGAAACTGAGGTTTGGCCCCTTGCACACCTTCGCCTGGCCTCCTAGTAGCAGAGCCAGTGTCTGCGCTGAATGCCAACTGCACGTTGCCAGAGTCAGTTTTAGTGTGAAACCGAGTCTACTTTTAAAACATTTCTCAAATTTATTGACTAGGAATTGATGGTCCCTGTTCTTTATTAAAAACAATCATTTTGTATTTTCTGAATCAAATTAAGATTTTTTTTTCCAGAATTACAGTCATCAGATATCTTTTGGGTTGTGTGTAGAGGGGAGCAGATCATGGAAAAAGATTTCTCTATCTACCTCCTTAGGATAAAGAGTGGCTGGCAGGTCCCAGCTGCTGCCCAGACTGTTGAACTCTTTCCTCATTGCGCATAGTTGCCCAGACAAAGTTTTTTCTAGTCTTTGGTGTGGAAGCTTTTTTGGGAAGGTGATCAGTGGCTAAAATAAGATGTAAGAATGGCTTCTCACTCTGTCCTCCAGTATGCTTTTCTCGCTAATACATCTAATCTTCTTTGGGTAATTAGCACAAGTAATCGTGAGGGAAGCAGAATGGCAGAAATGCGTGGAGAAGCGTGCTGGGCTGGCCAGCTCCCTCGCTGCATCCTGTGCCTCTGGGACCACGTCCCATCCGAAGCACCTGCCTTGTCTCTCTCCAGTTAATTGTAAGAAATCTGCTTTCCTCCAAGAATCTGTGTTTCATCTGCAGGGCCATAAATCAATCTGTAAGCCTGATTTTGTCGGTAATTAAATAGTACTAATTGTTTGTACTGTGTGGATTAGGCCTTTCCACAGGCAGTTTGGGTTCCTGTCTTTCAATCAAACAGAACGTTCCGCACAGCAGTTTCCAGAGACACCAACTTCGTCCTGTGGAAGGGAGCCTGCTGGAATGCAGGTGCAGCAGGGAATTATCCCGCTGGTGGTCTGGAAGATGCTTGTAGGGACCACAAAGACGGGCACTATTTACAACGGAAACCTCTCCTCCAGCCCTTCTGATTACGTCAAGGAGAAAGGTTCAGCCTGAGCTGTTCTGGAACAAGCTTTTCACAATTGCAAATGCCCTTGCTTTTAAAACAGAGGGAACGTCTTTGCCCAGAGTGACCATGTCTAGCTAGAATGTATTAACGTTGGCTGATTTTTCTTCGATCATTAGTATTTTTGCTTTCTCACCATCCCTTCACTTTAGTGATATGTTTCCTTTGAGATTAAGTTATGGAAGTTTCTGAAGAGTGGGTTGATTTGAAGGAGAACATTACATCGCTCCTGATAGAGCCACACACATCATCTTCCCTCCGTGACAAATCTCATGAAGATGTGAGAAGTGCCTGGAGTTTGGGGAACACTGAAATGAGAGCTCCCGGATCCATCCGTCCCACGGGTGCAGAGGACTCTTTTCGAAACTCCTTTTCTTCTCAATTTCCCAAAATTTGTGGAATGGGCAGGAAATAGAAAGGCCAGACCCCACGACTTGTCTCCTGCAAGAGTCGGGACAGCATTCTGACATGCAGTACACTTCGCCATCAGGGACAGTTCACGCCCTTCCTGGTGAGGCCGGGCGATCATCCCTCGAGAGAGAACTCCTCAGACTCCGTGAGGTTCCTTTGAGGATGGCACCACGACTGTTCACCAATGTTCCCTCCTTCCTGGCACATGGATGACTATACCTCTCAATGCTAAATGTGAGCAGAAGTGTTGAGGGTCACTTCCTAGGTGAGGCCGGAAAAGCCCACCTGCGATTCTCCGCTCTGCGCCTCCCTCTGCCAGGGGCCTTGAGGAGCTCACGGGTTTGAGATGATGCAGCTGCTACAAGGAGGTGGCGCCCCCGTCTGCCAGCCCCGCAGGCGTGTGCAGGGCCAAGGCCCCTCCAATCCACTTGAGACATCCAGCAGGAGAAATGAATTATTCTCGTGTTGTCACTGCAGTTTCCGGTTCTTCTGGTTACCATGCTAAAATCTGACTGTTCTACTCTCCTCCGTCGGTCCTTTCTTACTCCCTCACCTCCTCCCAGGCCTCCACAAGCACAAGTTAAAACCCAAGCCTGTTAGAGCTCTCCCGCACAGCCCACGGCATCTCCAGGGGCTCCTAGGGGAGCCTAGAGCAATAGCCCCTCCTGCAATGGTCAATAGTGTGATGCTCCGTTTGCCTCCGTGTGCTGATTTACGGATCAATACGGAAAGTTCAACCAGCCTTAAAGAGTCTTCTTTGAAGTTATAAGCCTGGAATAAATCATACATTTCTACATTTAGCCCCATCGACCCCGGAGGGTTCCTCAGTCAGGGATGAGCATTCCCCCAGAGGACAAGGAGAACCTGCGAGGCCACCTCTGCCCCAGACCCACTGTTGAAAGACCTTGTGGACTTTTCACTCTCTTGTCATTCATTGCAGCCTGTGGGAGATGCTGCTAGACGCTCGCTAAAACCCGCCTCCTGCACCTGCTAGACACACAGCCAAGCCACACGCCAGGCCTTCCCAAGGTTAAGGGTGGCTATGGGTTGAGTCATGGCCAAAAGGATGTGGGTGGAAGTGACACCCGTCCCTTCCACGTGGAGCCCATGACACCTCCTCTGGCCTGCTCCTCCAAACTCCCCCGCCTTCAAGCTGGATGCACAAGTCCCACAGGGAGCCCAGATCCCTCGTGACGGCAGAGTGCCTAGCTGGAAGGAGACTGCCTCCCTCAATGTGGAAGAACACGTTTTGTCACTGAATTTGGGATGAGCCAGAAATAAGCTGGTATTGTGTTAAGTACTCAAGTTTGAGAGTTTGTTGGTTATGGCAGCTGATGCTATTACTCTAACCAGTACTGTGTCTGTTGCTCTCTGCAGTGCTCCACGTAAGCAGGAGTAGAATACAAGTAAACCGTACAACAGAATCCCCCCCCAGCTCTTCACACCAAGAAACAGCTCAAGGTCCAGGGCGGGGAGAGACGTTGGGCACCTGGGACTGTCTCTAAGCTTTGGGTCAGTTATGATCCATCTTGATTCAAGCGGGGAGGTAAGGGGTGGCTCTGCCAAGCACGCTGGTGAATGGTTGTTCAGCGTGCTGTGGGTACCAGGCACGGGGCAAATGCAAAAATGTGGACCGCCGCCCTGCCCTTAAAGAACTTGCACTTGATCTCTGTGGTCTTGAAAGAGCACTGCAGAGAGTAAGTGCCGAGAATTCCCAGGGAGGGGCCTCATGGGCTGTGTACTCAGAGGAGAGGAACTGATGTGGGTCCCTGACCCCGCTCCGTGCATACGTATTACACGCCTGTTATTGGCAGGCACTGGAGGTTTGGGAAGTGTATAGGCCACCGTGGAGCTTATGTTCTCCTGAGGACAGATGGACAGGAAGCCAGCAAAGAGAGACTACAAGACTTTCAGAAAGATCCTAGGGGGAACTCAAACAGGACAATGTTTACTTGACCTTTACAGAGGTCAGGCAAGGCTTCTCTGGGACTGTAGCGTTAGAAGAGAGACCTCACTAATGGGAAGGACCGTCTGTGTGCAGATCTGGGTCGTGAACATGCCTGGTGGAGGGAACAGCATGTGCAAAGGCCATGAGGTATGAAAGAGCTGGGAGGATCAGAAAGAGGACCGTGTGGCTGAAGCTGAGTGAGCCAGGGAGGGAGTGGAAGGAGGAGAAGTCAGGGCGTGGGTGGAACACAGATGCAGGGCCTCATCGAGGTTTGGGTTGGTGTAACGGGATCGGGAAGCCAGAGTAGGGCATCAAGTGGTATGAGCCACTTCACGTTTCTAGAAGATCTCTTGAAGTGCCAATAGCACCTAAGAGGCGGGAGCAAAGTATGAGGCCTCCTCTCCCGGAGCCCCTCCTTCCTGCCCTCCCTGGGCTCACCACATGGGGCCTCCGCATGGCCATGTGTGCCAAGGAGGCTGGGGAGCTAATAACGACCCACCCAGAGTAGAAACAGCCTCCGGTGAGCCACTCGGCTCAAACAGAGAGGCCCTGCTGGGCCCAGGGGGAGCTGGTTTCCGCTGGCCGCCAGCACCCTGAGTCGTTTCTGCTCTCCTCTCTTAAGAACACCTCTATCCATTCCTCGTCTAACAAGTATCGACTGTCAGGCTTCCATCCATGCCCTGCACCCGCCTGGATGACTCTCGGGGGCAGAGAAAACAGAGGTGAGGTCGATCAGCATCGAAGTCCAGGCCGGAACTGTCAGTCCGTGTGACGGCGTGTCACATGCTGGCGGCAGCCTCTGTGGTCACTGAGAGCTGGTACTTTCCAGTCCCGCTGCGGGAGGCGGGCCTTCCTTGTGGAGGATGCGCTGTCAACACGCAATCAGGAGGAAAACAGGGGTCAGTCGGAGGTCTAATCCAGAGATCGACCTTCCCACGGAAAGTTTCACCCCCTGCCTAATTCAAGAGCTCGTGACCACAAACAAAAGAGGAAACTGGTGTCCATGGGGCCTGAACCACCATCCCACCATGAGTCTGACACGTCGGAAGGACCTACTGACTTCTGAACTAAGCACCCAAATGGCTTGATCTTGCAGCCCCTTAAAATCAGTGTTTCCAGTAGACTTGAAGGTCTGTGTTCTTGGATCACAGGCCCCTTTGTCAGGGGCTGAATCAGCGGGGATCTGTGGATCGGCTGTACACAGCTCGGTATACTATTATTGAAGAAGACGGCTGCCCAGCCTGCCCAAAAGAAAAACGTTTATGAAAGTGACACCCCGGGAGGGAATCCTGCCCTGGAGGAGGAGCTCATCGCGGCCGCAGAGGGAAAGGCTTTATCTGGCAATTTGTGCAGTTTGCCAACATCAAAGAGAAAGTCAGCACTGTCAGGTGCTCCCTGCGAGCGTGTAAGAGCCCCAGCGCTGAAGGCTGAGGACATGGCCAAGGCCTAATTTAGAAGTGATTTAAAGGTGCTTTGGGGATTAAACAAGTGGAAATAATAGGACTGAGGCTGCTTCTGCCCCAAAAGAACTCTTTTTCCTCTTAATAAACGTCCTCTAAGTCCACCGAGTAAATCATGTGTACCCGCCAATCACTTTCCGAAAGCTGACGGCCCTCAACAGTATAGATCTCTCTGCTTGCGACCTCAGCGAGGGAGGAGTTAGGCCTGCTGTCCTCCTATCCCCACAGATACGTTGGTCCAAGTCAGAATGTAGGGCCCCACCCCCCCATAGTCACAAAAATCTTTAAAAAGATTATTTCTAACAATTCTTAAATACCAGTTTTTAATTTTCTCAAAAGGTCTTTGTTTGCTTGGTGTTTAAATCGGTCAACATGGGAGTAATCCAGTGTGATTAAATATGATCAGTTATTTGTAAATTGACTTTGGACTCATCCCATGAGAGAGGTCCGTCTAGAAAAAAGTGACCGATGACCCCAGTGAGCTCTCTGGGTCTCACAGTAAGAGCAGTGGCAGAGCGTGGTGTCATTGGAGGGCGGGTTTAAAAGATCGCCTTCAATCGTTACCCCAAAATAGCAAAATCTGTGACACCGGATCCATATTGTTTTCGTTATTTTAAGAATCAAAAATGTTGAAAAGCAGCCCTGGGAGATGAGACTTTCTCGACATTGCGTTTTGCACAGAACAGCAGAGCAGAGCTGTGGTCGCCAGCACCGGGGTGGCTGGGGGTCCCGCCGCCTGGACTCGCGGCATGTGTGGACCTGCAGCGACCCCTAGTGCTGGAGAGGGGGCAGCTCAAGACACCTGTTTTTCCATGCAGGGAAAAAGCAGCCGGTTGCTGTCCTGCTTCACCCTGATTGAAGAAATCTCCCACTGTAGCCAACGGACACGTTTTAATTAGTCAAAGGATATTTTTAAAAACTTTGAATGTTTCTTATCACATAGTTTTAACAAACTAGGAAAGTAAGCAAGCCAAGCGCTGTCATCAAGGATGTCCCGTGGCTGGTCCTGTGAAGTGAGTGGTGGGCATCTACAGCCAGCACCTTGTGCCCTATATAAATATATATATATATATATATATATATATATATATATATATTTAAAAACACCATGGAATTGGCTTTAAAAATTAGACTATAAGCGTCTAAACTGTGTGCATCCCCAGTAAGACTTGGGTTCAACTTTACTCGCTCTTTAAAGTCTGCCAAGCAACCGATCGTTTTTAAATGGTTGTGCGCACCCACATTGATAACTTAAATGTGCACGTTTCCAAACAGGAAGGTACTGGTGGCATCCTCCGCTTTCTCGTCCTGCTCTCCAGGACTCGATGGTCTTTGAGTAAAGGGAACACCTGGTTTCCTGGCGTGGAGCTTAAAGGTCGGCATCAGAAAGAGAGCTCTGGGGGCTGGCCCTTGGCCAAGTGGTTAAGTTTGCGCCGCTGCCTTCAGCCGCCCAGGGTTTCACCGGTTCGGATCCTGGGCGTGGACATGGCACCGCTCATCTAGCCACGTTGAGGCGGCATCCCACATGCCACAACCAGGAGGACCCACAACTAAAAATATGCAACTATGTACTGGGGGGGGGGGGGCGGGTTGGGGGAGAAAAAGCAGGGCGAAAGAAAAAAAAAGATTGGCAACAGTTGTTAGCTCACGTGCCAATATTTAAATACAAAAAATAAAAAAAAAGAAAGAGAGCTCTGACCTACGGAGCTCCCTGCATCCTGCTCTAGGAGAATGGAATTTACATGTGACTGAGAGACGAGCAGGTCTGTAAAGAGGACGGGATCACACCAGTGTCCTTGACGATGGCAATGACCAGTTGAAATAGAGAATCTTACAATAGGGGCATCAGGCCATGCCAGAGGTCAATCCTCTCACGTTGATCTGAGAGGATGAAAACCAGAAAGAGGGAATTCAGTAACTTAGATATTGCTGCCTTTTAAAAACACTGCCACAGGATAAAATAATCTAGAAAGTAGAAATCTGAGCATAAATTGCTTCTTACAGTCAAAATTGGCCCCTTCTCTTCATTATTTCTGGTTTGATCTGATAGCGACCATTGGGGAGCACCCATCTGCAGCTGTTGGTCAGTTATAATCTCAAATAAACTGAAATCCAAGTGGTTGGGGTTTCTCTTTCCTTTATTCTAGCATTTTTCGTGCTGAGACAGCTTTGGAAATAACTTCTAGAAAATCCGTTATGAGAAGCCTGTGCTTAAAACATTCATACTTTTCAAAGATTTCAAAGTTCATTCCAAAATTACCCTTCAGAACATTATAGTTAGGGGGCCAGCCCCAGGGCACAGTGGTTAAGTTTGGGGTGCTCCGCTTTGGCCACCTGGGTTTGTGGGTTTGGATCCTGGGTGCAGACCTACACCACTTGTCAGCCATACTGTGGCAGCAACCCACATATAAAATAGAGGAAGATTGGCACAGATGTTAGCTCAGGGCGAATCTTCCCCAAGGAAAAAAAAAGAGGAAGATTGGCAACAGATGTTAGCTCAGGGAGAATCTTCTTTAGCAAAAAAAATTATAGTTTGGCTGAAATTTCCATGCTAGCAAAACCAGTTAGCTGCACATGCACCCACGTTGAGTGGATGCTTGTTAAGAGCTGGCAGATTCTCAAACCATCTATCTTGCTGCCATATCTGGCACCACTGTGTCTCAACTACAAGATGTGCTCCTGGTCACTGATGACTGGTCTAGAGGTGGCCCATAAGCCAGACCAACCACAGCCCTGCCCCAGGACCCTTGCACCTGAAGCGAGAGGGAAAAGCCATTTCTCTTTGGCTATCTGGAATATATGATGCAAAACTTAGACGTTTCTGTCAATCTTGCCCACCACTTGATCTGGAGAATTGGAGGAAGCAACACGAGGAGAACAGATTTAAGAGACAAAGTCAGGCTGCCCTTCTGGTCCCTAAGTCTGGTCATTTCTCACATTCCATGAAACACCTAGTTTCCACATAAACTCCGCTTTTTTAAGCTAGGCCAGGTTGAGTTGGTCCCTCACCACCGAAAGATTATCCTTCATCTTTCGTCTCTCCTCTAACTAGCTCTGACAGTTGCGCTCCTGCTTCCATCCTGATCGAAGAAATGCTAGGAAAACTAAGTTGGCTCTTGTCTCCCTTTAGCTCAAAGCCCTCCTGTGGCTCCCGTCTCACTCAGGGAAAAGCTCAAGTCCCCACAAGGGCGAACATGGGCTGCCCCACCACGCGCGGTGGGCTCTCCTCCTCTTCTCCTGTTCAGCCAGCCACACTCCCTCCTCTAACACACAAGCATGCTCCTGATGCAGGGCCTTTGCACAGACTGTTCTATCTGCCTGGAATACCTTCCCTCAGATACCTGCATGGTCCACCCCCTCTTTCATCCTGGTCTCTGATAAACATCACTTGCTACAGACGCCTTCGCTGAACATAATGTCTAAATAGCAGCCCCACCGTCTTCTCTCCTCTTATCCTGGCTTTTGTTTCGTGTCGTTCATCACCTCCTCAGTATGATGATGTCTCTCTCCCCCACCTGGAATACAAGCTCCTGGAGAGCAATCACTGTGTCTGTTTTGTTCGCTGCCCTGTTCTCACTGCCTGGAACGCTGCAGAATAATGCTCTGAATAAATTTGTGAATAATTTACTTTTTAAATAAGTTAATGAATTAACGACTTCTACCCCCACCCTCCCAGCGCCCCCAGCCTGAGAGAAGGTGTGTTCTCCACTGTCTTTGAAGAGGCTGCTGCTCAGATGCTAGTCACCTACTGTCTTCGGCAGGACAACTGGTCGACTTAATGAATTTAACGTTGAACTCAAGCCTGGAGCTCAGTTAATTAGACCACTCGTTGCACTGTGGGGACACCGAGAGAAGCAACGTGACTTGCTTTTGATTGTATTTTTTGTTTTTCCGTTGGGGACGGTTAATGTGAAACTCACCCCACCGATTCTTCCCCGGTTCTCCGGTCCACCCAATGCCGTTTGGGGGGCAGTGTGGTAAGGTGTATAGAGGGAAGTCTCTGCTTGGATCTGAATTAACAGCTGTGTGACCTTGGCCAAGTTACCTAACCACTCTGAGCCTCAGGCTCCTTATCTTAAAAAACGTAGACCATGCTATCACCTAACTCGCTGTGCTATTACAGCATTGACTGAGGACACCCGCATGAAGCACCTACCTGGGGCCTAGCATGTAGTTGGCGTTAAAAAAAGAGCGCTGTGGTTAAGTTACTGTTTCCTACTGGAATAGAAATGCATTTTTCAAAATGTTGTTTTTCCTTGTCCAGTTCCCTGCTTGACGATCCACATAATTTATTGGGTTTCTGCAGGGTCAAGGCCAGGAGCAGATTTTCTTAGCGTGATGTTACATGGTCTTCATGGGGAGAGTTTCACAAACTCATAATCGAAAGTCTTGTCGGTATCTATTATGCTCACATTAGGCCTCTGAAACTGTCAGTAATCAAGAAGTCAGAGATACAATGCCTACGGATCAACTTCACTCATCCTGCAGTTTAAAATAAGAATCTTGCTCTTTTTTTTGTTCAAGTTTTTCTTTTCTGCACAAAAAATTCCAAGGCTTGGGGAAAAAGAAAAAAAAAGCCCGAGACACCTTGTGTAATTGCAAACTTCCCCTGGTGAAGAGTGTGCAGCTGTAAGCTCTGCTGGTTGGTTGTTGCTGCTGCTGCACACGGTTCGGAGAAGATGCTGACGGAGACGTGAGCCGTTCTGTCGTGCCGCATCCTCAGGTTTTGTTCTTGAGCTGTTGCACCTCTGAGCTCAAGGTGAGTGTCAGACGTACCATTTTGAAACGGTGTTGCTGGGGTATTTATGTAACGTTTGTGGTGCGGCAGGAAGCCGGAGCAGCTCACCTGGGCTCGGGAGATGGGGCCCCAAGGTCAGGGCCATCCGGTGCCCCCGCTCAGGTGGCACCGCTGTGGTGAGACCCACAGGCGCTCTTCCTGCTCCAGGAGCACTAAGGATGCCGGCTCGCCCTCCCTCCCACAGAGTTCCCGGGCCGGGCCGTGTCGCTCTGCCTTCAGGCTGGGGAGGGAAACAAGACTACATGAACTAATGCTAATAAATAATAAATAATTCATTGCTCCTTCCAATCATTTACGTCATCCAATAATGCCCGTCTCTCCCCACCACCCTCCAAATAAACTTCCTTTCACGAACCACCTTCTCCAAAGACGGCCACAACAGTGCCTCCCAACCACATGCTCTTCTCAGTGTGACCTCGACACTCCTTCCATCAGGACGGGGGTCTCTGTCCCCTTCCCTTTGTGCCTACATGGGACCCAGCACATAGTCAGCATTAAGAAAGAGCGCTGTGGGGCTGGCCCCGTGGCTGAGTGGTTAAGTTCGCGCTCCGCTGCAGGCGGCCCAGTGTTTCATTGGTTCGAATCCGGGGCGCGGACATGGCACTGCTCATCAAACCACGCTGAGACAGCGTCCCACAGGCCACAACTAGAAGGACCCACAACGAAGAACATACAACTATGTATTGGGGGGCTTTAGGGAGAAAAAGGAAAAAAATAAAGTCTTTAAAAAAAGAAAAAAGAAAGAGCGCTGTGGTTAAGTTGCTGTTTCCAACAGGAATAGGAAGGCATTTTTCAAAATGTTGGTTTTCCTTCTCTGGTTCCCTGTTTGACTATCCCCATAATTTGTTGGGTTTCTGCAGGGTAACCAATAGAAAGTGGCAGAAGTGGCACCATGTGACTTCTGAGGTCGGTCAGAGAAGGTAGACCACCTTGCCTCTGGAGCATTCATTCACGGAGTCGTGAGGCACCAAGGAAGAAGTGTGACTACCCCGGGGGAGGGGCAGCTGAGCCTCGTGGAGAGGCCGTGTGCCAGCATTCCAGGGAGCAGTCCTAGTCTCCGGTCCTCCAGCTGAGACGGCAAACATGTTGATTATGTGAGCCTTCAGATAATGCCAAGGTAGGGAGGGCTGTCCCACCGAGGAAAATCAGAGTGTGGTTATCGAAACAGAGTGGTTTACGGGCATCCAATAGCAACAATATGGGCGTCCAATAATAACAATATGGGCGTCCAACAATAACAGTATGGACGTCCAATAATAACAGTATGGGCAT
>NC_060281.1:65878281-65958013 GCF_021613505.1 Equus quagga | reverse complement strand
CAACAATAACAGTATGGACGTCCAACAATAACAGTATGGACGTCCAACAATAACAATATTGGCATCCAATAACAACAAAGTCCTGTACATCCAGCTCTATCAGAGGGCAGAAGGAGGATTGGTGTGCCCAAGGGCAGCCAGAATGTCCAAGAATATAAACAGTGCAAACTGCTGGGAACCTTTCCTCATTTTGCGAATGGAGAAATCAAGACACAAACACTTCAGTGACAGCTTGAGATTGACGTGGAATCACTGGCGGAGCCAGGACTAGACGCTGGTCTGACGCCCGGTGCCCGGCTCGTCCAACAGCTCTGCTGCAGACTATCCGTTCCCAGACATGAGACACACCCTCGGTTTGTGATCTCAGTGGAAGGGATTTATGCTCATGATTATTGATTCCAACTTCAGATAAATGAGATGATAAACCAGAAACGAGTTCTGTTCGTTCCTCCTGACCTCTACCTCACCAAACTCAAGTGCTTAAAGCCCCCAAATAGTGCAAGGTGTCGTATATAATGGGCAGAGTTGTCTGATTCAGCCAGATGGCTCACATCTCTCTCTCTCAGAGTAGACATGACTGAGATGTTGGCCCATCGAAGCCTCAGGTTCTTTATCTGAAAACAGGGATTGGGGATGAAAATGAGGCTTAAAGCTGAGACACATTTTCTGAGTTCATGGGATGCATGAGATACAAGCATTTCTTTGCACAGATCGATTCGCATCATGAGGTGGAGCTGACGAGGAAAGTTTTCTGCGCAAACACTGGATGGAGTTCCACCTGGTGGAGGGGAAGCTGGCTGCGGTGGGCTGTAACAGGTGTGTCTCCCCAGCAGCCTCTGTAAACCCTCTCATGACTGCTTGCCCCCAGACACGGGATTGGGCCTGTGTCTGTACTGGACCCACCGTGCTAGCTCCTCCCCGGCAACAATGAGTGGTCCAGGCAGTGGGTGTGTAACTCAGGGGGCCAATTAGAGTCATTTCTTGAGAATTTTCAAACTGGAACTTGAAGACAGGAGCTCTTATTTCTCCTTGCTGAAAAGGTGTGAGGTCCAGAGCCACCAGTAACTAGATCCCTCGAGTGGCAGGAAGCAGATCTGCGAGAATTAAGCCAATACTTAGAAAGTGAAAGAGAGAGCATCCGGAGGGAGTCTGAGAGCCGGTTCTGGCTGGTCTTGACACCAGATCTGTGTCTGCTTCTTAAATAGTTTTATAACGTGAATCAATGAGTTACCGTTTTGCTTGAGCTGTTTAGAGATGGATTTCCACTAAGTCACAACTAATACGTAGTCTTCTCCAACTCTCCCCGAGACACGACTCCCAGGGAAGAGGTGGTGACACATAAGAGAAAAGCTAAAAGCCAGTGAAATTTGAGCATCAGTGTCCATGGCCTCATTTGTTCTCAGGGACACATGGAACCTGGAGTTATAAGGATGGAGGAAAGGAAAGAAGATGTGTAAAGTTTCTGGCTCATAAGAGTTATTCAATAAATATTAGCTCTCCATTACACTTAGCACACGTATAAGTAGCATCAATTTGCCTTATTGAAAGACTTCTCCCAAAGAATATGGAAATTCCATTGGCTAGGAAAGCTACAGTTCCAACTACAACAAATATTAAATTTTGATTGTTTTATCATTAATCTGTAGGTGTGTCTAATGTTAACTCTTTTGAAGAGTGAAAGACTCATTCATTAATTTGTCATAAGGTACAAATAATCATTTATCCTTAACTGTTAGAATTTAGGGTTTCTGTTGAAAAAGTCTTTTGTATGCCAATACTAAATAGATTTTTCATTCTTTAGCCCACTACAATTTATCTTTTCCCCATCAGCGTGTGGAAACGATTTCCAGTAGTGTCACAAGTGACCAGCTAATTGCAAATCTCAAGGACATGTTTAATTTCTCATCTGTTTCATTTCTCCATAACATCTGACACCATCCACTTCTTTCCTCCTGAGGCTGTGATCCCATGATTTTATAAAGATATTTTTTGTTTCCTTTCCCTTTATGATTTCTCCTTAGTATTAATCTGTGGGGTTTTTATTCTCTACCTGTATCCTGAGTATCTTCCAGGAATTTATTCTTTCTTCAATTCTATATATTCTCCTTGGCATCTTCTGGACACCACAGCATGAACCACGTAGAGATGGCCCCCATGTCTATCCAAGAGATTGCTCCTGAAATCCAGACTAGATTCCCAGCTGTTTATTGGACATCTTCTTTAGACAACTAGAATTTATTTTTTCTAAAATATATATCTTCTATCCTTTTTTTCTATCCCTCATATCTGTAAATAGCCTTAAATATTCCCCAGTGCTCATTGCATTTGAAGATCTTCTCAAAGTGTTGATTTCCCCTTACCCCTTACATAGAGTTAACCATCAAACTCTATTGATCCTTTATCCTAAATACACAGGATTTCTCTTCCTCCCCTTCCGCTCTGCCACAACGGTGGTTCAGATCTCTTCTGTTTCTTGCCTAGGATATTACAGGAATCCCTTGATTATCTTCCATGCTTACCTTCTTTTACCACCTGCCCCACACACATGATCACCAGTGATGCTATTAAAAGACAGACCTGATCATGTTCTTTTCCTGCCTAAATTCTTTTATGATTTTCTAATACCTCCTGGATAATGCCCAACCCCTCCTATGAACCCTGGCATCTGTCAAACCTCATCTGCCACCTCTATTCAAGGTTTCAGACTCTCCAGAAAGAGTCCTATGGGCTTATCCAGCTCCTTTTCAACTCCAGGGCTTTGCATATTCTATTCCATTTTCTTGGAAGAAAATCACACTTCCTTTGTCTCCCTGGCAAAATCTCCCTTAAAGACTTAGGTAAGATGTCATCTACCCCAGCAAGTTTTCTCTGACACCCCAGGAAGATCCACGCATGCCACCTCTTTCCAAACACTCTAAACATGCCTCTCCTCTGCTCCTATCATGTTGGCACTCATAGAATTTCTTCAAGAGTGTGATATGCAGGGTGTGTGTCTTCCTCATCCTCGCAAGCCCAATGCCTTCCACGCCGTCGTGTAATAGCTGCCTAACGAATGTGTGTTGAATGAATTAATGCATAACTAAATTAACTAACTAATCTTGATATTTTCCAGCTTTGAGAATATTGACTGCTACTGCTGTGCTTTCTGTCTCTCTAAGTGTGCATTGTCTGGACATTTCATTTAGATGGGATCAAGGAGTCTCCGGTCTTTTGCATCTGGCTTCTTTCACTTAGCTTTGAGACACATTCGAGCACACGATGCTTAGAGTCCCACAACCACTTTTGACAACTAGGGAGAAGCCAAGAGAATCACGGGAACGTTAGCTCCAGCACGTTTGGACTGCTGAACTAAGGCAGGGTCCTTCCTATGTAAAAGGGGGAAAAAAAAGCTATTTGGTAACTTGGTATTCTGTTCATTACAGTTGAAAGCTAATATTGTAGGTGGCCCACAAATAACGGCTAACATTATTATTATTAACTGAATACTAAGTTGAATTTCAAGGCCAAGGCAGCTTAGGGAAGAAAATGCCTGGGCTGGCAGAGCTGACAGGGCTCCCCGTCACGTGGTGGGGGTCCATGTTATCTGAGCGGTGATGTCTCTGGCCTTTTCACTGATGGGCATGCACTTGCTTTCTAATTAGACACACGTTTTTGAGAGCAGAAATGATCTCACTATTTCATGGGTGAACGGTGAACTTTTCCTCCACTCTAGTCCTTAGCATTCTTGTTGATTACACCTCCAAAATGTGCCATGATCTGCTCCACTCCGCCCCGCCCATCGTCACCCCTAACCTAAGCCGGGGTTTCCTCCTGCTGGGACAGTCACGCCAGCCTCCTGGATGGGTGTCCTCCTCCCACTCCCGCCCATCTACATGCGTCCTCACATGGGCCGGGATGACCTTCACACCTTAAAGCACAAGGGACCACTTTCTGCTTAAAACCTCCCAATGGCCGCCCAGTGCATTTAGAAAATATCCAAATTCCTCCCTACCTCTTGAACCTAATCTTGACTCACACCCCCTTCCTCGCACTTTCCTTAGGCCACATCAGCCTACTTTCCTTTTTCTTAGATGCATCCAGCTCATTCCTACCTCAGGGCTTTTGCACCGCAGTCGCCCTGCCTCGATGCCTTTCCCAAGCTCATGGTATGGTTGGCTCCTTCTTGCTCTTCAAGTCTCAACGAAGCATCTCTTCCTAAGAAAGGACTCTCCTGACTGATATAAGAGGCTATAAATATTATAGTAGATAATTTTTGGTGTACAAACAGATATTTTCCTTGGGATAAATACTATGAGTATAATTGCTTAGAAGGAAAAGAGTATACATTCCTAAGTTTGTTTGTTTGTTTGTTTGTTTTGGTGAGGAAGATTGGCCCTGAGCTGACATGTGTGCCAGTCTTCTGTTTTGTATGTGAGACGCCGCCACAGCATGGCTGATGAGCGGTGTGTAGGTCCACACCCAGGATCCGAACCACCATCCCTGGGCTGTGAATCGGAGTGCGTGAATTTAACCGTTACGCCACCGGCCAGGCCCCTTTCCTAAGTTTTTTAATAATACATTTTCTTGGCTTCATTTTCTTAGATTTAGCTCTTTAGCCTGTCTGGAAATCATTGTGGTGTGTGGTGTGAGGAGAGGATGTAATTCTCTTCTCTTGTGTCGATAACCAGTTGTCCCCGTGCCTGTGATCAAGTAGTCTATTTTTCCCCTCTGGATGGAAGTACAAAGAGTATGTTTAAACTTCTTAAGAGATATAAAGCAGCACGTAGGAGACAGTGGACGTTAGAAGGCAATGTCACAATTTTCGTTATGCATTAACCTCGTCTCAATCATGAGAAATCATAATTATAGACATATTCTGAGTGTATTTCATCTGAAATTGTATGCCACATGAATGACCAGGAGTTTAATATCTGGCAGCCAATCCAAAACCGTCCCATTTTGCTTTTCGAGACACTACGCCTAGATGTGTAAGGTGGCTCATTGAAAGGAATTGCTTGGTTCCAAGTAACGCATTCTTTGCTACCACGCAACTCAAGCACCTAACAGAATCTTTCTGTATTTCACGGAGCTTTAATCAAAGCCATTTCATGGGCAATGGCAGAAATAAAGCTTTTTCTTCTAGAGCCCCATTACAGAATTTTAATAGTCATATTTAATCTTAGTTCAACAAGCAGTAATCCCCCCAAAATTTACAAGTGTCAGAAAGTGCTGTGGGATCTTGATACATGATTAGGGTTTTATATTGATCAGACACGCAGCTGGTAAACAGTGTAATAAAAGAGCTTTCATTGAAATAAGGAGATAACTCGAAAAGTAAACTGTGTCCTATTGCCATTTGCACTTTATTTATTGTGCATTTATGTTTCCAAGTGCATTTATTTACCCCTTGTTCCCTGGCAAATAGGATTGAGGTGATGTGTGCTTCAGAGAAAGTGGCCTTTTGCTCTGGGAGCTCTTCATCCACGTGGAGAATGGTCTCATGGAAATGGTGGTTTATGAGACCTCGAGCCTTTACAAGCTGGCCCTGGGAGCCTCATGAATAATTCAGGCCACTTTCCAACTCTCACTCCCACTATGTCAGGATGCTGAGGGACCCAGCAGCTCCTCGGGGCCCCTCCTGTCAGCTAAGAACACAGCTGCCCCCTGAAGCCCCTCGGTCTCAGCCATGCTTCTCCTTGGCCACTTTTGACAGGACCATCGGTGGGTGACCAGCAGAGGCAGGGTCCATCAGAGAGCTTTCCCTGGGACTGGAAGGTGAATCGTGAGGCAGTCTGTCCGTCCCTGGGGCTGCAGACGGACGGGTATTGTCCACCTGCTGTGCGAACTGAGCAGCACAGGAAAGCACACTGCAGAGAGAGGGGACCGGAACTCACGCATGGAGGGCGGTGGACACCGTGGCTTCCAGCTCCCAGACGCTGTAAGGTAGGGTGCCCTGCAGTCGCATCCATGAAAAGCTCCCGGGGATGTGTCTTTTATTAAGTTCTCTTGAGGTTTCTGTTACTTCCAACCAAACACACCAAATCCCCCTACAACAACCTTCCATAATAAAATGACCAATCTGGCTTGCTTATTGGTAGGGCTGATGTTAGGATTAGGAGAGAGAAAGTGTGATTGAGAATGTCATCAACTCTGTATTTTATCTACGTTTTATTACTGTGTGAAGAGAATATTCCATCGTCTAGATGAAGGTCCACACCGATGTTTATTTGAATTGGATAAACTGTGAGGAGACGTGGAGACATGGAGCTAAAGAATGGATAAGCAATAAAGTCTAGGGCGGCCCGGTGGCTCAGCGGTTAAATTTGCACGCTCCACTTTGGCGGTCGGGGTTCACCGGTTCGGATCCCGGGTGCAAACAAGGCACCGCTTGGTAAGCCATGCTGTGGTAGGCGTCCCACGTATAAAGTAGAGGAAGATGGGCATGGATGTTAGCTCAGGGCCAGTCTTCCTCAGCAAAAAGAGGAGGATTGGTGGCAGATGTTAGCTCAGGGCTAATTTTCCCCAAAAAATAAATAAGTAAAGTCTAAAGTCTAATAGATAAAAATAAAATTTAAAAATAGCAAGAAATAACCTGTTAGCAAAGAAAAAAAAGGAGCCAGATGAGGATGCTGTGCCATTGGAACCCTTGTATTTCCACGGTACATTTTAAAATGGTGCAGCTGCTTCAACCACAGAAAGGAGTGAAGCGCTGACACCTGCTACAACATGGATGAGCCTCGGAAACACGACACTGAGTGAAAGGAGAGAGACACAAAAGGCCACATCCTACATGGTTCCATTGATACAAAATGTCCCGAAGAGAAAAATCCACAGACAGAAGGTAGATCAACGGTTGCCAGGGGCTGGGGGTGGGAAAGTGGAGGAGACTGTGATGGATATGGGGTTTCTCTTTGGGGTGATTGAATGTTCTAGAATTACATAGTGGCAATGGTTGTGTAGCCCTTTAAATGTACTAAAAACCACTGACTTGTGTACTTTAAAATGGTGAATTTTATTTTCTGTAAATTATATCTCAATTCCAAAAATAGAAAAAAGAAAAAGGAAGCAGCCAGGAAGGAAGAGCAGACACTGCTTGCGCTTTGGACTGAGCCCCGAGCTCTCTCCCTGCTCTGGACCTTCTGCCTGCAGCTCTCCATGGATGGCCTGCTCTACCGCCCCTCCGCCCACGAGAGGGTGCCGTCCACCGTAGCTGGAGCCCCTTGAGGTCAAAAACCACGTCTTGGGTTTCAGTACCTGCCAGCACCATGCTGAAGTTGGGCAATTGGCGTCTGTTTGTTGATCGACTGATTGTTGGTCAGCCAATTCTGTGAGTCATAAAGGCCCTGTGACTCTGAGGAGGATAGGAACATTGTTCAGGCAAAACTGGGGAAAAGATGGCAGATTCAAATGGAAGGAATATGTATCCTTGGTAATCAGAGATGAATCCAAAGGAAAAGACAGGTTCTCTGGGCTGGTAATGGAAGGAACAGGAGACATCAAAAAAGAGATGAAATTCTCCCAGCCCCAGACAGACACTGAGCTAGGAAAGAGAGAAACTGGTCCAGGGACAAGGACGGAGCACCCACGCTGAAGGAATCTCCATTAAGAACTGCCAGTATCTTGAGATGCTTCCCTGCGTCTGCTCCGTCTCTGTCACCCTGAGCACCTGCAGGAAAGATGTTTCTGTATACACCATCAGCTGGCCAGGAAACGGCTGATAATGCTGTCTTAGCCCTGAGAAGAAGTGAGTGGGGAAGCAGAGAGATCTCGGCTCTGTAAACTCCAACTCTTTCTTTCCCCAAAGATGCCCCTCAAGTCTTTAAGTGAGCGTTGCAGAAATGACAAGAAAAAAACAAAGAATATCTCAAGGCTTCGATTTCTTCAAATTTCCCATTCCATTACTTTAAGAGCAGCAGCAGCAACGAATCACGTACAGAACATACTAGACCAAAGAGAAGGAAGACAATTCTCCCCCCACACCCCAGGCCTCCTACGTGGAGCTTGACACAAAGACAATGGAGACTGCTAGAGTCTTCTGGAAGAGTGACTCAAACATTGAGAGCAGAGGATATAATCAGAAGTGACAAGCATCTTAAACACGTTTTTCAGATTCCGCAAGTGCACATTTACACGTGTTGCCTGTTCTGGATCCTTTCTCCCTTTTTCAGGAGCAAGGACCTTGATACTCTTCCAGGACCACACCCCTCCCCGAGTCAAGTCAAGCAGTCTGGATGGTGCTGACCTCAGCCCCAGTCCTGGGGTGGGCTAATGGCTCCGGGACGGCCAGGCAAAGCATCACACTCCTCTGCCACAGTGATTGGTTGCAGGATGGGCATGTGACCTAAGCAGAGGCAATGAAAGTTCCTCCTATGTCTTTTGCTGCAGTCACCAGAAGAGGTCCTGCAGCTCAGAGATCGGGAGGCAGATTTCAGTTGCTCCATTTGCCATCTCAGCACCATGAGGGGATATGCTGCCTGAGAATGAGAAGAACCAGAAGATTGGAGAGTTTAGTGATGGAGAGAGATCAGTCCATCGTTTGAGCACCTGAATCCAGCCATGCCTGAAGCTGATACTTCCTGTCAACTCCATGATTGTACGAACCAAATTCCCTTTTTTGGTTAAGTCAATTTGAGTTAAGTTTCTGTCATTTGCAAGCAAGAGTCCTAACTAATAAACCACCAAGTTGCCCATGGATGTTAAAAACAAAACTGATTGTGTGATCACCGGGTGACATTGTACCCTTTTCGGGAGTAGCTCTGAAACATCTCTGTACTGCTGTATTTTTTCATTCTTTCACAAAATATTTTACCTGGGACTTACGATTTCTTAGTCACTGTGCTAAATTCAGGGGATATTTCCAATGGCTAAAACAACAAGACCTGGAATGGCCAGAGCCGATTGTGAGCTCGGACCTCTTTCTTCATCCCTAAATCATAAAGCTGTTGTGAGAATTTAATCAGCTCATATCTGTAATCCACAAAACACAGTATAATACACAAAATTTACATGTGTATTCTTAAAAAGAGGGTTAAAATGTGGTCCCTGCTCTCAGGCAGTTGGAGTCTAAGAAACTTTTTTGTATGAAACAATAGCGTGGTCATCTTTCATTGACTAGAAAAAAGTCATATGGATTTCAAAGCATCTGTAAAATCATTTATCTTAATAAAAGCTGTTACCATAAGTGAAAGGGAATCTAGGAAAAATAAATAAATATTAAGGCAACTGGTAATGAGATATCTGTTGTATTTCATTTAGGGACGGCTGATTGACTCTGGGCAGTCTCAATAAAGGAGGAGAAAATGACGCAGCCTCAACATAATCAAACTCCCACAAAATTAAACAATTCCATGAATAATTCACTCTCAAATCTGTTTTACAAGAATAGAAATGGAAAACAAAGGTCTGTTTCCCAAATGACATCAGACGTGCGCGGAAAACACCCAAGATAGCAAATTAAATAAGCACCATTAATAAATGATTTGAATTGCTTTGCCTAATGTGTTGAATAAACAGCATTTGCACCCTAAAAGCTTAGGGGCCCTCAGCTCAGCGAGAAAAGAAGGAAACTCAGATTCCATGGGGCATTGTTTATATTTTAATAATGTATGATCATAAACACTACATTTTCTTTTTCTATTTAATTATTACCTAATAACAAAATATTCAGGCACTAATGGGATTTTCAAAGTAATTTTTCTTTAATTGCATCCATTCCATCCATGTCTCTGATTTCCAAGCAGAGAATTGAATTCAAGCCTTTGGGGGCATGAGGTGTGGTCCCTCTCCGGCGGCTCTGCTCAATCCTGCATCACTGACAGCTTTCACATCCAGTCCTGGCTCCTCCTCCGCCCTCGTCTGCATCAATGGAGTGTGACCTGGAAGTTTGCTTTTCCCAGTACCTCTGCTCACCTGGTTTCTGAGTAGGTAGCCAGCGGGGGCTCAGGTGGCAGGAACGGTGGTCCCCATGGCCCCAGTTCTCACCAGGCAGCCTCAGGACTGTCACCCCCCTCCGCATCCCTCCAGCCCCAGGATGGTAGCAGCCCCTCTGGGTTTTCTCACCTTCCTCTATTTGGCTTTTCAGCTCTTCCAACAATTTTACCTTTTGCCCCAAATTATGTCCTCCCTTCACGTACCTGGTGTGGACTGTTTTCCTGACCAGGCTCTTCCCCTTGCTACTTGCTAATGCTTCCTGAATGCTGCTGCTTCCTCCTGCCCTACCTGAGACCTCGCCTCCGCTGAGAACATCACTGCCTGAGCGCCCTCCAGACTCTACACTGATCTCTCTCCCACCATCTGATGACCCTCAAAGGTAGTCTCCCATCTCCTGGTTCATGGTGGTCTCCTCTGCATCGTTACTCTTCTGTGCTCAGACAGAAAACTGCTGCTGCTGAAGCACCCACCAGCATATTCTCTACCCATCCTGGTGTCTCTTAAATTTTGACCTTTAAGGGAATCCATCAGTTTTATTGAGAACTGGTTCAATGCATGTCTCTACCATAATTTCCACTTCCATCTGGGTGACTCGTGTAATGCTCTGTCCTTTCCATCCTCACACCCTGGAGGTTACAAAGAGGAAACTTTCGTCCCAGCCTACTATTTACTGAGTGTGATCTGGAGCCAGTTACTTAATATCTCCCAGCCTGCTTTCCTCATCCCTGCACCGGGTTGTTCCTGAGAGCCTACAAGGGACAAGGGAAACAGTAGCAAACAAGATTACATAAACTGTATCTTTATGTAGTTAACATTCTAGCAGAGGAGGGAAGTAGTAAAGATTAATGATATTTATGATGCTATTAATGATTTAATTATTGATTATTTACTTAACTATTTAACTATTATTGTGATAAGTAACACAAGGGTAAAATACCAGAGCATATGTCAGAGGGAGTAAGATAATTTGTGGGGGCCGGCTCCGTGGCCGAGTGATTAAGTTCTTGAGCTCCACTGCGGCGGCCCAGGGTTCGGATCCTGGGCACGGACATGGCACCCCTTGTCAGGCCACGTTGAGGCGGTGTCCCACATCCCACAACTAGAAAGACGTGCAACTAAGATATACAACTGTGTACAGGGGACGTTTAGGGAGATAAAGCAGGAAAAAAAAAAAAAAAAGATTGGCAGCAGTTATTAGCCCAGGTGCCAATCTTTAAAAGAAAAAAAAAAAGATAATTTGTTTTCCTTTGAAGCCACCGTCTTCTCCTTTGTGTTTTGAAAAATTGAAGCCTATTATTAGTTAGGGTGCAAACAAACTTACTTCTGTGTATTGTTGCCTTAGGGCTCTATCTTGGTGCTATCTAAACAGACTAGTGCCTGCCCTTAGCACACTGACATCCATGCCGAGCTCTCTCAGTGACCTCAGGGGCAAGATCGCAAATAGCAGGTGGCAAATGCCCTTTCATAATCATTAACACAAAGGCCGCTTAACGAATAGATGGCCACCTTTCCTCCTTTGTATCAAGCAAATAATTCAAGCCAACGATTAACTTTTTCCATTTGTTGTTTCACTTAGAGATGAAACTTTTACAACCCAACCCAAACTGGCTAAGGAAGGAGATCATTTATTAGACTGTGCAACTGAAAAGGCTCAGATCTGGCTTGACCTTTGGCTTAATCTGAGCTCAAACGGTGACACGGAAATCTGATTTCTCTCTCTCCCTCTCTGTGTATGTTGGAGCAGAGTCCATTTTCAGCCAAGCTCTCTTCTCTTAGGGGCACAGTGGTTGGAGAAGCCGCAGCCTCACAACCCGCCAGATTCAGGTCTAGAATGATCAAGAATCTTCTTTTCTGGCAGCTCTTACAAAGCCCTGAACCTCATTCTGATTGGACCTGCTTGGGTCATGTGCCTGTGCCTGAGCCTGTCAGCGTGGCTGGAGGATGCTGTTCTTGGTTCAGGCAGGTATTGGTCCCCTGGACCACTGGAACTGAAACTGACAGAGGGACATTTGGGGGCTGTTGCTGACATTCAGGGGTCCAGGTACCAGAGAGCCAAAATGAAACTACCTCATTGACCTCAAAAAAACCATGAAAGAGGACATTTTAATCATTGCTTCTATGAAGTTCTTAACCTCTAGAAAATAAAAAGTCACAAGTTGGTGGGAGGTCTTACACATATCCACGACTCCTCCTCTCCAGGAGGTTGTCGCTGTCTCCGAGTTTCTGGTTGGAGGAACGGCGCTCGGCACCTCTGTAGCTCCGAGCTCAGTGAACACCAGAACAGCTGACAAAACCCACGCGGCAAACTGCATTTTGAAAAAGCAACGCTTGCTTCCTACTGACCTTTTAATGATGGAAGCAATTAATTCACACCATTTTCTGGACAATTAATCTTACAGACAAGTGCAAAGTCTGTCTGCTTCTAGGAGGAAAAACAGAGAACTTTTGAAAAAACAAACAAAAATAGCCTTCAAGATATTCCCCCAAATTTCTGTGCTAGGACATGTCACACTTCCCTAAAGGATAAGGAATTTAGGGGACCTTATTAGTTTGCTGGGGCTGCCATAGCAGAGTAATACAGATGGGGTGGCTTAGAGAACAGAGATTTATTTTCTCACATTTCTGGAGGCTGGAAGTCTGAGGCCAAGCGTTGGCAGAGTTAATTGCTCCTGAGGCCTCTCTCTGTGGTGTGCAGGTGGCCATCTCCTCCCTGTGTCCCCACGTGGTCGTCCCTCCGTGTGTTTGCGTCCAAATTTTCTCTTCTTATGGGGACACCAGTCCTACTGGATTCGGGCCGCCCTAGAGACCTCATTTTACCTTAACTGGCTTTTTAAAGGCTCTGTCTTTGAATACAGCCCCACTCTGAGGTCCTGGGGGTTAGGGCTTCAACTGGCGAATTGGAAGGGCACAGTTCAGCCCGTAACAGGAGCCGAGCACTGTTGCTGTTAAGAACAGCACTCTTTCTGCACAAATGAAAATGAGACTTCATGAGTATTTAAAAATCCTGTAGTCGCATATTATCGCCTTTGCCTCTAAAGTGTAAACATGTTTAACCACCATCTCCCCAGGGGATGTTGCAAGGGGCATAAGGAGATTCAGATTCAGAAATACAGAACCTTGAGCAGGGTGAGGGCACCCGTGGAGAGGACCTGAGAGGGCAGCTGCCTTGTGTGCCTGACCAGCACGGCCGCCTCTCCTCCAAGAGCAGCGCCTGTTTTCCTCGGAGGACCCTCCCTCCCCAGCACACCTGGACTCGGCAGTCAGCGACCCAGGCTGAAGGCACCCAGTGGTCTCCCCCAGGAATCAGGATTT
The DNA here is from genome assembly GCF_021613505.1 of Equus quagga. NCBI lineage: Eukaryota > Metazoa > Chordata > Mammalia > Perissodactyla > Equidae > Equus > Equus quagga. The sequence goes on along the minus strand of NC_060281.1, from coordinate 65,944,792 downwards.
TGAGTTCAGTGACACAGATGGGAGATGGCTGGGGTGGATCCATGACCCAAGGACCTCATGGGTCCCCACGGTCCTTGTAAACCCACCTTCTCTGACTTCCTTCACAACTCTTTGTACACGCGTGTCTCTCAAACCCTTCACACTGAGGTGGCGAACCCGTACACAGAGACCACATCTGTGCGTCTTAGGGCAGGACACTCAAAGGGCAGGGAAGGAGCCCGCTGGAGAAAGGTCAGGAAGGACCTGTACTTTTGTAGGAAAGCATCTCTGGCTTTTACTTCTAAGAAATAGCATTTAAAGGTCCACGGGGGCCTTAGTAGTGTGAAATGTGAGCAGCCTGGCTCCTGACCCAAACCATCCGTGTGCTCCTTCTGGCCCCATCATAGGCCATTCGGAGGCTGCGACTGACAGGCCGCGTGGGGATCGCTGCCCTCCCCGCACCTGACTTGGTGCTCAGTCCGTGCTCGGCAGTTTTCTGGAAGGAGCTGCATCAAGGACTCGGCCTCCGGGCCAGCTGAGCTCATGCGCACATCTGCGTTCCTAGGAAGGTGTCTGCATTCTCAGGCCTCCTTTTGGGGCCCTTTCCTCCATCCTCAGCCCTTCCTTCCTCCTGCCCTCATCCTCTCACTCCAAAAACAAAAGTCCGGAGCCTTTCGTGTGGGGGTCCTCAGCAGCAGGTGATCTGCCTGACCCTTGCCCCATGCATTTCTGTGGGAAAAATGGAACATTAAGAGTCTGATTTTTTTTTTTTTTTTTTTTTTTTGCCTCTTGTCTGTACTATCACTGCATGCAAATAAAATCTTGTTTGTTGTCTTTGGTTTGGCTCATTGTCCTAATTGATCACCTCAACACCTGAAGTTCAGGTGGTACATAACATGACCCTGTCCCACGGTGGTTTTCTCCGATTCCCGCTCAGTTTGCCCACCTCCCCCCGATGGTTGTGAAGAAGGTTTGTGTTGACCACGGTGCTCGGAGCTCAGGCAGCAGGAGCGATGTGATGCTCACAGAACCAGCAGGAAGACTGGAAGGCACGTCTTGTAGAAGGTGACCTATGTGGGTCCCAGTAGCAGGAAATATTTGATTATCTTTCCAGGGTCTTTCTGGAATGAATGAATGAATGAATGAATGCACATACATGTGAAGTTATCCCCTCTCAGTCTTCTTGGCACAGCTGTCGGGGTTCGAATTCCAGGGAAGGAGCCGGGGTCTTCCCCCAAAGGGCTTGGAAAGGGTAAGTTGGCTGGATTACAGTCCACTGGACAGTGGCCAGTGGGACATCAGTTATTTTCCAACAGGGAAATGTGGGTGCCATTCCCAAGAAGGTGCAAAGATGCTGGACAGCTGAGAATGAAATGTTCACTCCGGTAAGATAGCTAAGTGGGGAAAATCCCAGAGCTGGGGAACGAACATTCTGTGACCGTCGGGATTCCCACCCACAGGCTTGTCCCTCTTCAGCCTGGAATAAATTCCTGGGGATCTAGACCTGCAGGTGGAGGGGGAGACTGAGGTGGTTGGGAAGGGGGGAAGGGCATATTAGGACTGAGAAAATGTCAGGCCATGGGGGCCAATGCACCCCTCTACTTATCTCCGTCTTCCTGGGAACCCTAAGAGGAAGTGTCCTCTTGTCTCAGTCTTCCCTCTGCCTCCTCAGAGACACCTGTTCACTCTTGCCGAGGACAGAGCTCCCCTTGGCTGGCCCCTTCCATTCTCCAGTCTCACCAATCACCACAACCCACGCACATCACGGCAGACTCTCCTCTCCTCACGGCCAAGATGGGCTGCCAAGCATTCTGTGTGGACACTGCACTACACACACGTCTACCACAACCACAGTGCCTCCCTTAGCTGCCTTCTCCTGGACAGGTTGGTCCCCTACTTTATCCAGCATGAGTGGCTGCAACTTTTGGAGTTCAAGTCACCGTTAAGGGATGTAGGCTTCGTAGAAGCAGGAAACTGGGTCTCAGTTCTGATTCTTCCACTTTTTGGCTGTGTGACCTTGAGCAAGTTATTTAACATCTCTGAGCTCAGTTTCCTCATGTACAAAATGGAGATGATAACAGTAGCTTCCTCGAAGGACTGTGTGAGGACTGAATGGGAAACCATACTTTAAGCACTTAGCACACAGTGTCCACTCAGCGAGCACGAGTTGCTAATAATTTATTGTTATTAATGTTATCCAGTTTGCCTACACCATTCAGCAGTACAGTAAAGTAATCCGCCGCTCTGTACTGCTTTCTTGGCTGGAGGGATTCTAAAAAGCCATTTGGTTCTCAGTAAGGACATGGGAAACTTTGAAGGTAAGCAGAGACCTTCCCCGCTTAACCACAAAGAGCGACAGCTTTTCAAGTTGGCTGTAGACCTGCTATTGTGTATTAACTCCTAACCACAGTGAAGAACCCCAGGAACGCTTCAACAAAGAAACTTCCATTCTAGACCCGGGAATAAAGAGAGAACCCACATTGCCCAAGTTGGAAATAGATTTATGCTGGAACCAACAAAAGTGTCTGGAAAACAAACAGGAGCCCCTTGTGGGTTTCTGGACTCCATGCAGCAGACTGCAACTGGGGAGGGTAATTCCTCATCATAAAAACAAACATCCGTTTCACACATGCACTGCAATGAGGATGTTCTTATTTGCATAATGGTGGTGATTTGCATAAGATAAAAATTTGCCTGAGTGAATCTTGAGCTCCAAATACATTCAAATATGATACCATCGGTACAATTTTCTCAAGGATCCCAATTTAATACTATTTATCTAATGAAAGGAAAAAAATAAATATTGGCTGTAACATCCCATTATGCTTGAGAGTCGGTTTTAAACTACACTTGAGTAAAGTGAGTGAGTGAGTGGCGTTTGTGTTTCTTTGCAGTCCGTATGAGAAAGCAAAGACCGCTGTCTGGAGGTGGGAGTCTCTCTGCCCGGAACGGATCTTTTCAGACACATACATGCAAAGTTATCCACAATAAGCATTAGGTTCACGGACACAACGCTTCTACCCTAACTCAGGGACAAGTCAAGAACAGAAGATATAGCCTGAAGCTGGATAGACATCATCAAAAAAAGAAAAAATTGAAAAAAGAAAGAAAAAGGAAAAGAAAATAAAAAGAAAGACATCTTCAAGGTGTACGACCTCCAAGCGTGCAGCACAGGCAGAACCAAAAGTCTAGCTGAGTGTTGTTGGGTTCCGTGTCTCAGCAGCAAATGGGATTGGAAACTATCTTCCATCTGGCTCAGCAGAACGGAGAACTGCAGCGTGCGCCTCTGGGACTCACTGTGCCTCACAAGTCTTCCATGTGGTTGTCTAAAATACGTCGTGTGTCCTTCTTTGCTTCCTTCTGCCTCTGAGGGTGGGTGGACAGAGCCTTCATCTAATTTCTATTTCAAAGGGAGGGTCTCTGGTGCAATCAAAATCAAAACAGCGTTTGTCTGATGTCCACATGCCTACAGCACAAGGCTGACGACCGCACACGATCTGCGTCACTGTCTTTCCTTCGCAGGGTGAATGTTGCTGACAGTGATGCTCTCTGGCTACCCAGCTATGGCCGGGGCAGGGCGGGAGGAGGAGGGGAAAGAGAAGAGGCTTTTCCATATAATATATGCCCTTCACATCAGTATCTTCTACACTTTTTTGACTGCAATCCACAGTAAGAAATAGATTTGACGTTCCCTAAAACATACACAGATACATGCACAAACACAAACACACATCAAAATTGAGACAGAATTTCAGAAAACAATGCTCATTCTACAACCTTTTTTATATATAATGCATCTTGTTATTTTCTATTCTATCCTGTCCTATATGAAGTTGTTACATGATGTTATGCTATTTCGTTTCTTTTTAAATGGCCACCACATCCCACTAAATAGATTTCAGCCCTCACGAGTGGACTAAAACAACACTGATTGAGATTCCAAAGGACAGACAAAGCCCTAGGATTTATATGATAAGAATGGAAGAATAAACCATATTCCAAATGTTGCAAGCTTGTTTCTGCTTTCCCCTCAACTCCCTTTTTCTCTGCTTTGAAAAAAAAAAAAGAAGGGGCCGGCTCCATGGCCGAGTGGTTAAGTTCGCATGTTCTGCTGCGGGGGCCCAGGGTTCGGATCCTGGGCACGGACATGGCACCGCTTGTCAGGCCATGTTGAGGCGGCGTCCCACATCCCACAACTAGAAGGACGTGCAACTAAGATATACAACTGTGTACGGGGCGGGGGGGGGGGGGGGGGGGGGGGAAAAACAAAAAAAAAAAAAAAAGATTGGCAACAGTTGTTAGCCCAGGTGCCAATCTTTAAGAAAAAAAAAAAAAGAAGAAAGTTCTTTGGACCCATTATCTGTGAATTATTGAACTAATTCTTATGGGAAAACTAAGGTTTCGGCTTAGAGAAATAAGACGATGGTTCAAGGAAGGTTATAGAAAAATAATTAAGGAAAGAGCGTCTTAAAGTAGAGCTGTAGCATAAATATAAGAACTCGCCTATGGATTGGGGAGTAATCCAAGCTTTAATCCTTAAAGGAGGGTGCGTTTTAAGCTGATAATGAGAAGTGTTCCTGTCAACTATAGTTTAAATGTCTGTATGTAAAGTAAACATACTGAACTGCCCACCTGAAGCTGCCTAAGCCTGTTCCAGAGGTGCCGAATTTGGGAGAAGTGTGACGCTATTTCTCACTCCTCTATCCACCACAATTATCAATAGATCACGCTGCACTTGCCCTCTGAATCCAGAATAGACCTCAGAATCCCTCTGAACATAGCCCCCTGCCTGTCAACCTTCTTTGGAAAAGTAGATGAAACTATGTGAACCTCAAGTCTACACAAAGGAAAGTGTGAAGGCTTCCAACAAAATATCAAGATGTGTGACACACTTACATAAGCAAAGATTTTACTTTTCATCCAGGAGATTCTGGTACTGGATAATCATAGTCAGCATCTGAAATGTCTTTTTTATTTTTTAAGAAGGAAAGAAGAAACGAATGGATTACTATAAAGTTCTGGGTGACAAAGAAAAGAAGAATTCCCTCAACTATTACTGACAGTGATACAAAGTTATCTTTAAAATTCCTTGCAGTTCTGGCCTTTAATAATTCAATAATAAATAGCAAATCAAAGACAGTTGGTGATCTTCGTTTTACCGAGTCTAACTATGGAAAAAGTATTGCTTAGTAAGAAATAGGGATATTTATTTGCTTCTCTAAATCAATTCAACAGTATTAAGTATGTAATAAGCATCTAAGTATGCATTAGCATCTCCTAGGTTAGGTAGGTAGCGTAATATTAACAGTTTATATTTATCTTTCTAACGACTAAATGGAGTGGTTAAAGCCTCCATAGAAGAATAGATTTCTTTATAAGAACGTTTGGAGAATGTGATATAGAGTGAGCTGGAACCTCAAAGACAAGAAATCCCGGAGTTGGAATACTGTGCCCCACGCAGTGTTCGCTTCCATTTGCGTGGGGGTGGCGATGCCAGGGAGGGACTTAGTTTGCCCTGGGATGTCCATCCTGAGCACAGGCCAAACACAGCTTTGAGTTCTCAGACCAGCCATGCTGGGCAGCCAAGCAAGTTGCTCCAAGTCTTCCCGGAGGGATTTTCCCCAGTGAACTTCTGTTTTATTCATCTTTACCTCCTAGGGGGCTCCCACGCCCAAGTCTGCAGTAGTGCACCATTTCCACGCAGTGTCCCGTTGCATTCGTCAGGGCAGGCCGGGCTGTGCTTCAGTGGTTGACAGCCCCAAATACCAGCAGCTTAAAGCAACAAAGGTTTCCTTCTCGTCCCTCTCTACAGGTCAGAGCAGGGCTGCAGCCTGCCTGCCAGGTGCATCATGTCCACCCTGCACATCACGGCTGCCTCCGGAATAGGGGAAAGAGGATAGAGAGCCCAGCACGGGCAGAGAAATGAAGTGACAGCACGCCTAACTTCAGGGGGAGGCAAGTTAGTACAAAATCGAGGAGAAGTGGATATTGACGACACACTGTCACGTCAGCTCCACGCATAAATCCGAAGGCTGACGAGGATGAGTCGTGTCTCCAGGTCACCCTTTCTCTTACACTTTACTTTCACCTTGTCACCAAGATCTAGATAGAGATGATGCAGAAATGGAAGGGCTCACCCATTCATCCATTCACTCACTGCTTCATTCATTCAACAAATGCTTATTGAGAGGCTCCCACGTTCCAGGTACAATTCAAAACCAGATCCAACAGGAAACCGCCTCGGTGAAGCTTACCTTCCAGTGGGAAATACAAGGAGGAAGCAAATGCAAGTATGAATATATATGTATCCACACTGTGTCAGCTGGTGTTGAGGTGACACTCTGGAAAAGATAACACTTGAACAGAGAGGAGGAGGAAGTGAGGGAGTAAGCCATGCAGGCGTCTGGGGGGGCGGGGAGAATCTGAGGCAGATATTGCTAATTTGTAAAATGTCATCTTTCTCTGCAGCCTCAGCACGTAGTGGGACGCTCCCTGTGTGATGGGGTTGATTTTCACTGATGGCATTTCTGACGCATGTAAAAGGCACTAGCTGAACCCAAATACTGACAGGAGACGTTGTGGATATTAATTAAACCCAACCTGATTCAGGCAAGGCAGGCAGAGCTAAAGGGGCAACTTTCAAAGAGAGAGAATTAAGGCTAACTTCCAAGTAAGGGTTCATGAAATGGGTTCTCTTGAGCATCACTCAAAAAGAAAAAGGAGCTACCCCATTTCTATTTTATTTTCAGCATTGGAGGCATCACTGGAATTGTTGAGTAGGGACCCAAGATGACTGTCCTGAAATGCCAGCCGTCACTTGGCGAGATGGTTTCTCTCTGACACATTCATTTAGCAATCAGCCCACTGCCTGCAATCACACCTTCTATCAATAAGAAAGCCACCGGGCTTTCAATGTGGCTTGACTTCACCCAGAACATCTCTGGAATTCTTCGTCTGGCTGCTGTTTATATTTCAGGAATAGAAATGAGTGAAATAAGAGGTTGCAACAAAATGTCATTACATTTAATACAGAGAAGTTTGGTAGAAATGAGCATTTTGAACAAGACCTCAAAGAGAAGATCCACAAAAGAAAAAATATTGATAGGCTAGATTGAATAAAAACTCACTTTTCTGAATGCCCAGACACTCAAACACACATACACACGCAGGAGTACACACACACCTGTAAGGCAAAGGAAACTGGGGAGAATATTTACATGCGACACGGGATTAATGTTTTCAGCGTATAAAGAGTGTTTGCAGATCAACAAGTAAAAGAGATGCAAATAGTTAGAATTTCGACAATTTTCTGGGAGGGGGATTGTTATCAGTAGATGTTCGGTGCTACCTTAAGTTGGTCGTGGTTTCCAATTGCTAAAGTTTCGTTTGGTAATCTCAGATTAATGCTACTTTGGCTTCATTATTGTCCTTTAGCTTCCTGTTGGATTTTGGTTGATTTTACCATATATATTACAGCATACTTGCATATTTTGACCTATAATTTCTAATAGCTAATGTTGGAGCTATTCATACATCCAGTTGTGACTCACTTACATGCCCTCATTGATCAAGCTAATGCATAAACCATTCATACCCTCATCCTATCCCAAAACACACTTGTATAGCGATATTTTACTGGTAATAAATTTATGTGTTATGTAAATAACCTTTGATATATTATTGTATGCTAAGTGTAATTAGATAAAAGCACAGAGTTGTTTTTTCAGTTTGTAGTCATAATGGCAAACTTATATTAAGTGTCAAGCACTGTTCTGATCATTTGACGAACTTTATTTGATTCTTACAACTCCGTGAGGAGGAGAATGCTCGTTTTTTCCCCGTGAGGGTAAGGAAACCAAAGCACAGAAAGGTTAAATGACTTACCCAGGGTCACATAACCAGAAAGCGTCAGAGAGGAGCCTGAACCTGGCTCTGCAGCTCCAGAGCCTGGACTCGACGGCTCCGCCATTCTGCCCCTCCCAGAGTTTCAGAATATATGACCAGGTGCGTGAGACCCTGAGCTTCTCCTAAACCAAATGCACATGGCTCAGGAGTGCTCCTCTTCAGTTCTTTTTTGTCACCAGGTTCCCTTTCAACTGGAAAGGAGGAATGAGAGAGGTGGGTGGATTTGCATGTCTTTTGCCTAAGTCGGCCGTATGAAAATGAGTTAAGTCCCACCTCTCAGGTCCCCCAGTGCCCTGCCCTGCTCCTGGGCTGCCTGGTGTGGCTTCCTTAGCTGACAGCTGGTTTCCTTCCCATTCTTTCTCTTTTCTAGAAGGCATCAGTCCGATGTCCCCAGGCATTGCTGGAGAAGTCTCAGGGTTCCCGAGAGCTGAGCAGGTGACATCATCACGTCCACCCAGTCACTACCTTCTGGTTCCTGAGGCTCACTGCTTCCGTGCTGTGAACAAGAAAGGGAGGCCCGTGGCTGAAGGCTTCTCCCTGAATCACCATCTCACTGCCCTGTGCTCGGAGCTTGGCCTGATCATTAATTCAGTGGCCAGAGCATCTGTCACCAAAGATTCATTGACCCTTCCATGAGGAGCTTGCAAGTCAACTAACAAGACACCTTGAGCTTCCCCCAGATGTTCACATTGCAGGGTTCCATCGTTAGGCGGGATGAGTTCCACGTTTATTAGTATAAAAGAGAGCAATCAGCCGAAAGCCGTGGGACCATCTGGAGGAAAATCGATGCCTCTATATTTAGGCCAGATGGGAGCTGATGCACCCGCACTGAGCAGCACACGTCTGTGGAAGGACGTGCCAACAGCCTGTTGACATTCCATGTCTCACTTTCATTATTTACCAACTTGGAAAAACAATATTCAAACTAGCCTGCGGGCAGGGCCCTGTTTATAGGGCATCTGGAGAGCAGCCCATAAAAATAAGACAACAAGAGGTGAGAGCGAACACCAGAGTTGGGGTTGCCATCACTGGAAAATGCAGCTTCCGTGTTCTGCCAAACTTTGTTTTCAACGAGCCCAGTGACCGGCTCTTGCTTCCTAAATGAAGGGACGTTTAGTGTCAGACATGATGTCCTCCTGGACGGTGTGGTCCTTACTCTTGTTTGGTCGTTAGAGCTCTGTGTTTGATGAGTGAATGCTCAGCTAAATTGCTAGTACTCACGAGGCATTTATTAATTCATTCTTCATCCGATGCAACAAATATTAATTGTCAGCTATGAGTAAGGCAGCTTGCTAAGTGTTTTTAGTGGACAATTGTATTTTTTTCAGCTTTATTGAAATGCAAATGACGAATATTGTCTATATTTAGGTTGTACCAGGGTAATGTTTTCATATGCATTGGGAAATGAGTACCACAATCAAGCCACTTAATGTATCCATTATTTCACATAGTTACCCTGTTTTTGTGGTGAGGACACTTGAGATTTACTCTCTTAGCTGGATCCATTAGACTTTGGTGTTGCAACCGATGGAAACGATGTCTGGCTAATTTAAGCACAAAAGAGGGTTATTAAGAGGACCTTGGGCAGCTCACAGGATCTCTACATTTAAAGATCACATGAGCAGCAACAGTGCCAAAAGCGATGTTGATGACGTGATGTGAGAAAGACACTGTGTCCCAGCTGCCGTGCAGACGCCGTTCTCCCTGTGGGTTACCGGTGCGCAGGCTCTGACCCACAGTGGAATGGAGATCTGTCCCCATTTAAACCTCTCTGGCTGGAGCAGCATAATCTGCTTTTGAGAGTGCTAACTCCACTCTCAGGCAAGCCTTAGCTTCAGAGTGGGCCCAGACAATTCTTGGCTCACCTGTCTTTTCTAGAATAATGGGCACATGCTAGACTACAGTATTTCCCAACCTCCTCTATGGCTAGATATGGCCACGTGACTGAGTACCGACCATAAAAAACATGGGGATTTGGTGCTCACCAGCTCTGGGCATGGCCCCCAGACACTGCTCATGCCTGATCCTCTCTCTTTCTCCACACAGGGGCTTATGGAGAGGATTCGGAGGAACACAGAGCCAAAAGATGGAAAGGACTCGGGTCATCGAGTATCTTCCAGAGAAAAGACTGCCAAGTCACATTGTATCATGACATGAAAGAGAAATGGACTTATTGTGTTAAGACACTGAGATACTACAGTTTATCTGTTATACCAGCCAGTATTATTTATCTTAATTGGTACAGAAATCGAATATGAAATAACCCATTCTATATACCAAGAGTTTGCAGGTTTTTGTTTTTTTACTTTTCCAGATACAGTATTGCAATGACATATATATTTTTCTCCAAGTTTTTCTGTTTCCAAGATTCTTTATAAAGAAAATGTTTTCAAATATGGGAAAAAACGTATTCTTAAGAAGTTGGTTATGAGGGATTTTTAATAACATGGAAGAAGTTTCCTTGACAATGCACGGCTTTTTAAAGGTGTGACATAAATTATACGCCCGCATCATATGAAACATCTGAGACGATTACATATATTTGTGCATTTTTGATTGCGAGGAGCAGAATTCTGCTCAAACTAGTACAATAAAAAGGATTTAACTGAACGTGTAGCCATCTCATGGAACTCACAGTTAAACTAAATGAAGCGGCTTCTACGAGGAAGAGGGTTGGGAGCCCCACGGAGCTCTACAGGAAGAGCCCTGGGACTTTTGCTCTGCGTTCCGCCACTAATGAGACTTGGACACCAATGCTCAGTCACTTCTTCTTTTGAGGACCCCATGCTGTCTTGTGTCTCTACTCCTTGTGTTTGATCCATTCTCCTTTCATGGCCCAAAAGACCATCAACCCCAAGTCTACATAATCCTACACTAGCAGAACTGCTGGGTGATTCAACCTTCGTGTTAGCTGAGTTCTCCAGAGAGGGTCCTTATTAGCTCTGCCTTACCTCAAGTTTGGCTCCTTCTGGGCTTGGTGTCTAACCATGCTCCATATAAGTGTAACTTTACCTTTGGCCACCAACGCATACCCTTCAAAAGGGCTGTGGGTGGGGGAAATCCCAGAGAAGAGAGGGATATGACGGTAAAAATGATATGCCTACCAGCTGTCTGGCCTAGAGGAACACACACCAAAATTACAACATAGATGCCTCACTACCACTCCCAACACTACCACCTGCTGAAGTTCACTAAGCAATTACTACATTCTGGGCGTCATGTTACTCAAGAATGGAAAAATAATAATAAACTTTATTAAAACTGCAAAAGGGGATAAAAAGAGAGCCCCCTCCCTCCCACCAACAGTAATGATATTTGCACACAGGAATCCCTCAAGACTTCATAAAGAAAGCATTAACCTAATATGATATTGAGACACAGACCAGATCAAAAATGCTATGATTCTATAAAATACGTACATAAAAATATGAATATCTATTAAACCGACTAGAGGCGTTCTGTAATATCCAAGGTGAACTGATGGCTTTGCTAAAGTGATACGAAAACCATCGTCAGTAATTATTGAGCACCTGGTGCTTCACAATGCCATTTAACTTAATCTTCACTGTGTCACTTAGTTAACCCTAAATCCATTTCCAATTCCCCTTCTGCTGCTGCTTTCAACCAAGAACAGAAAACCAAACATCCCTTTGGAGAGGGTTACCTATGACATAGGACTCCCAATAACATGTAACTAGACGTTCAGGGAGTGAGGTAGGGCAGAAGGAAGTCTAGTAAAGCTTGTGTTTTCTTCTGAAAAAGTAAGAAATGGGTAGTAAGAGAAAGGAGAGGAACAACATGGTTACCACCACCCCCAATTATTCCTGCCTTGAGTGCTGATATGGTGGCAAAAGCTGCAGCCGCCATCTTGTGGCCAACAGCCCTTGGCCCTGACCAAGCCACTGCCTCAAGGCTTCTTCCTTATGAGAAAAACAACTCCCTACGTGTGTAAGTTACTAGCAATTAGTGTGTTTCTAATTAATGTGAGTTTTAGCCTCATATTATGGTTGAGAAAATTGAGACAAAAGGAGATTAAGTGACTTTCCCAAGTTAGGAGGCAGCTAAGCCAGCATCAGATCCAGGTCTGCCTGAATCCAGAGTCTAACCCTACCCTACTCTACAGAAAGAGATGAATAGGAAGTCAAGAATGAGCCTTTGTTCAGTCCTATTTAGGGGAGAATTATGTTATCTTAGGTGAAAAAATTATTCCATCATTAGAAATACTTCTTTATGGTGAAACAGGAGAGATTCATCAGGCATTTTTCCATAGCTTGCAAGAAATATCCTTCAAGATAATCCACCCTCCCACCTGTCTCTGTGTCCACGTGCAACGGCTTCTCTGTTGATGAATTACCCTGGGAAGTGGCAGGCAGGAGTGTGCGGGCCTCTAGAAAGTTCTAGAAAGTCACAAGTGAGCTTTCTGACGTCTTCGGAGCCTGGCTGTGAGGAATCGTGTCCTCACAGCCAGGTCGTCCCTGGATGAGCTGACTTTTATCAAAGCTGAAAATCCCTCCAGGAAGCAATGCTGAGTCCCCGGTGTCACTCACCACAGTTGAACTAAGTGCCAGCACCAGCCTCTACTAGGGCGGGGCCCTTCTAGAACATTCTGTCACTAAGTTACCAGACTGTAGACACAAAGCCACACGCTCATTGAGTCTAACGCATCACCCACTATACATTTCACACATAGGAAATGCTGTCCGTGCTCAGTAGGGCCACAGTGACCTTGAATATGTTGAAGTAGTTGGTTGGCTTCTCGCACATCTTTTCTTGTCAAAAATGCTGGAACTCGCAAAGGCGCCGTGGACTGCTTTGCCTCGGCTCAGACGGATTCCAGAGACAAGAACAGAAGCTGTTGTGGCGTGCGGTGATTTCATTACAGGAGGCCAGTTCCTCGTAATCTCTGGCCCACGCCCCTGAGGTGTGGCTTGCTGGAGTCACTGTCCTTAAGTGAGCCAGGACTCCTTTCCGAAGATGAGCAGTGTGCTGGTTCACGGGGTCGAAAGGAGTGGACAGTTAAGCAGCAGGAAGGGCCTGAAGTCAGGAGGAGCATCGTTTGAGGGCCAGCTGGGCCCTTGGCATCTCCCCGCCCCGTCTCTGCCGTCCGTTTCATCCTCTCGCACTGTGGACCTGACCTCTTTGTCAGGTGGGACGTGTGGCTGCCGACGGCCCCCAAGTTTTATGCCTCATGGTTCTGCTGCCTGCAGGGATCCAGCTCTCTGTCCCAGTTCTGGTTCTAAACAGCCCGGGAAATTTCTCCGTGAGCTTCGATTGGCTTACTGGCCTCCATGGACTAATCAGTTGTGGCGGCACGAAGGGAAGGCCGTGCGAAAACATGACCGCTTTTCAGGGGACCATATGGTTTAGCAGCGCCCAGAAGGAACTTGTTTCCAGAGTAAAGGGAGATGCTGACAGGCAAATGTAAGTGTCTCCTTCATCCCCTTAGGCAGGGGACAAGCCTGCGAGAACCTTTTCCTCGTAGCTCCACCTTAAACGCTTCAGCTCCTATTTGTCTCCAGGCTCATCTCACAGGGATGCTGAGGGTAACCAACCCCTGGGGCACTAAGGGCACAGCCTACAGTGGGAAGCAGTAGCTGCTTGTGTTGCGTGAACAATTTCCAGAAAAGCCCTGCCATCTCTTGTGTTATGGAAAAAAAAAATCTTAGTCTCACATAGAAATTCAGAATGGGATTATTACATCCTACCCTGGCATTGCCGTTTTCTCTCCCCCACGCACACTTACATTTGTTTTTCTGATTAAAGCAGTAGTATTTTTAATTAAATTTTAATCCCACCAGGAATACATGTATATATTCTCCTTCTGAGACGTTGAAACTCTAGGATGACTCTGAAGTTCTCGTCAACGATCCCCTCAAACCCAGGTCCCTTTTTCTCTTGCCCAGAAATAACCATCAATTTATGTTTGTTTCGTATCTTCTTGGACCATTTTCGGTGAATTCACTTGCACGTATTGGAGCAGAGAACCTGAGAGCTGTTTGTTGTGGGTATGAGTGCAGGTTTTTCATGAAGTCAACAAAACTGTAGATAAACTTACGCAACTTTTTTATTCAACAATATATCAGAGAGATATTTATACGTCATTACCTGTACGTTTACCTCATTCCTTTAAACTATATTTCCCTACTGATGGACACTTTAGGTTGTTTCCCATCTTCCTCTATTAACCTACACTGAAATAAATGTTCCTGTGTGGATGGGACAATTTTTCTGGTGGAAATTTCTGAGACGTGGAATTGATGTACGCTTTTAACATTCCAATCCACGCTCCTACCAGCAGTGTGGGTAGATACCTCTTTCCAATACACTCATCAACACTTGGCACTAGCAGTCCTTTCAACTTTTTGTCATCATTTTCTCAAGTGGTAGTTTTAGAAGCTGAAATGTGACCCATGAACATTGGTTTGTACGTTACAGACAGCCGATGGGCACTTGTAAGACACGAAGATGGTTTGAGCAAAGTACAGCATTTCATTAACAAAATCCGACTTTTAAAATCAAATGACCTACTATTTGCAGGATTTTAGCCATTCGCTCATCCCAACGGTTATTCGTAAAATTGACAGTCTTTGTAAGATGTTTCCAAACCGTGAACACTAGATTCCAAACGAGATGTCATTAAGAAGCTTCACTTTATGTACATAATGGAACGGAAGCTGCTTCTCTGCCTAAAAGAGAGCAGTATTTTTTTGAAGGGCCTCAAGTTAAAGTCAGAAAAACATTTGTGGACATGATTCTGTAATAGATGGAGCTTCAGATTCATGAGTTGGGTAGAAAATTGGACTGGAAGAAGTTTAAAATCCTTTCCAACTTTGGGAGGCCGTGTGTCTGTGATTCATTTGATGACTCTCAATCATAAGGATGACTCACTCATTCCACAAATTTTTATCTGTTTCCTGCCATCTGCCCAGCACTGCTCTGGATGTCGGGAATGGAGCAGAAAACAAGACAGACGTGGCACCTTCTCTCACATAACTTCCATCCTAGAGAGAGGAACAGGCAGTCATCAAGAAGAGGCACATACCAGATGATTTCAGAGTGGGGAGGGTTGAGCATATGCAGGTTGTCGTGACGGAGATGGAGAGGAGGGGAGTTCAGGCTGCGTGGTCAGGAAAGGGCCCTCAAGCTCAGCTAGCGATGAGAGACTCATTTATAGAGATCTAAAGGAACTGAATTCTAAGGTGAGGTTCTGAGGGAGGCTCTAGCCTGTCACCCGGCCATCAGTAAGGAATGAGAGGATCGTCAACCCTTATGGAAAGGCAAGGGACTGGACGGAATGACTTAGCATCCCTTCCAGATGTGGATTTTACTGCTTTTTGAAGTATCAGCAAATCTTACATCTTAACCTTTCTGTCTGCAGACCCAGGAGTCCGTGATATGAGTGACATCCACAGCTCTCAGGGGGTTTGGAGGAAGCGTCCCTGGGCATCGCCAGCTTGTCCCTGACTGCAGCCATAACTGGGATCTCCTGTGCAAAAGAAATAGCTTTCTTTATGTCTTACAGGTTTATCAAGTTTGGCAAGAATCTTCGATTTGTCCACCTTAGATGCTTTCAGTCTTTATGAGTGACAGTAGAGTATAGCAGGATCTGTGAGCTTGGCTGCCTGGGTTTGCACCCTGTCATTTACTATCTACATGACCTTGGAGAAGTTCCCTGACCCTTCTTGCCTCAGTTTGCCCACCTCATAGATTTGGGAAGAGCAAGCTACTGAACACGTGTAAGGCACTTGATGTCTGGCGCATGGTAAGCACTCAATATATGCCAGTCATTCTTACCTTGGGGAACTCTCCCCCATGTCCAACATGGTGTCAAGGCTCCGTGGGGGAGCTACAGAGTGGGATATGTGGCCCAGGAGGGTTGTCCTTTGTATCTTGTGCCCACAGAGTCCGCCTCTGACATGAGTGCTGAGTTGGTGAGCATTTCCCTCCAGCTCCATCCTTGGCACATGACTGTCTTTCCAGGAGTCTGCCATGGCACCATCTTCCTAGGTGTACCTTGCTCCTTCTTTCTCTGGGGTCTCAACACCTTCATGCCAATGCTAGGATGCCCATATAGCCCTTGGCCTGTGGGGAAGGCCCTCTATGATCCCTCCTGCTCCTGAATTAGATAATATTGGCCCCCAAATCCCCTCTCCACCTGGGGGTATTGATTTTGGAGAAAATCCAAGAGGTTTCCCAGGTTATTTCTTCTCTCTTCTCCATCATGTCCTGAGACACTGACTGTGGAGCTGGCTTTCGGCATGGGGGACCAGAGGAAGGAAAAGATGTGTGTGAAATGCCAGAAAGATCATCCCAGCCTACATGCATGCATCTAGGCAGCTCTCAGGGCTGACAATGTGTCAGCCAGGGCAGTGGTGTGCAGATGGCCCACTCCAAAGGGGCAGTTGAGGAGATTCCAGGAAAGGGATCCTTGACAAAGGTGGATGAAAGGTCATAGGAACCAAACAAAATAGGAGACTGGCAACGGGAAAGTCTGATGCCCCCCAAGTCCTGAGCTCCCTTCCCTGCAGGAGCCGGGGGCATCAGTAGAGGGATGCGGCCAACCCTGTGGAGAAAGAGCCAGTATCCTCTCCCTCTACCATTTTTATTCTGCTAGAGTGTCTCATTGGCCAATTCCAGTCCTAAGACAATTAAACTAGTGATGCCATTCATAAAACTTAGTCTTCTGAGGCATAGAGCAGTGGAGAAGCATCTGGAGGGGCAAAAGGGAAATGTCTGGTTCAACAAGCTTCTGCTCTGCTCTGAAATGACGAGTGCTGGGGTCTTCTCTGCAGAAAAGAGTTCTTGTCACCCTTCGTGTAATTTGTACATTCAAGGGACCAGACTGAGGAATCCAACCTCTGCACATCCCCTGACTCCTGCCAGCTAAAGGTTGACCAATGAACAATATATGTGTAGGAAAAACATCAATTTGGTGACAGTTATTGCTGCCCTCCATGATGGGAAAGGGGCAGCCACCAAATGCCATCAGATGTCACCTGAGGGAGGGGCTTTCTGCTCACAAGTAGAATCATGTTTAATCATAAGCTTGAGGGAAGATTTTGCTCCCTTACCTAACGTCCATAAATTATCCCAGTGTACTTAAGAGTTGGGTTCATTGATTTATAATACAGTTCATTTATAAAAACCAAACTTATTTCACAGATGACAGCAGCTGCTTGAAACCCTCTTTAAAGTGAAGGTGGCCTACAAATTATCCAGCGGTTTCGTTTGAAACAAATTATTCATGAGGAATGCAGTGTCAGCAGGAAGGAGGCTACATGTTAATCCCTGACAGGATGAGGCCGCATCAGCGTCTGATAATTATTTCAGTGCTTCAAGACGGGAATGCACCAATTCGATGGGGAGAGGTGGGTACCAAGGGAGGTGACAGACCCACTGTAGGAAAGAAAACTTATGCTTGATATAGGGTCATGAAAAATATTTCAGGGACTACCGATTTTCTTCTTTTAAAAGAGGCAAAGTGGGTATATCAATTGCTTTGTAACAAATTACCATGAACTTAGCCCCTCAAAAGAACGCACTTTGTATTCTTTCACAGTCTCTGTGCGTGAGGGGTTTGGGCGTGGCTGTGCTGAGTCCTGAGAATGTAATCAGGGGTCATGCAGGGATCATGTCTCATTTGAGAGCTCGGCCGGGGAAGGATCTGTTTCCAAGCTGGCTCTGGTTGTCGGCAGAAGTTCCTTAAGCTGCCCTCAGTTCCCTGCCTTGTGGGCCCCCAACATGGCACTTGTTCCATCAAGCCCACCACAGAATCCTGGCAAGACGGGCGTTACAACATTGTGTAACACTAACATGTACAATCCATCACTCGCCATCTTCTGTTGGTTTGAGGCGTGTTGCAGGTCTCACCCACGCTTGGGAAGAAGATCACACAAGAGTGCAAAGATCAAGAGGTGTGGTGATGGGGTCACCCGAAGAACCTGTCTGTCATAGAAAGAAAGGCGAAAAACAAACCCAAAAAACCCAAACCAATCTTGGGGAAAGAAAAGGAAGCTGAGAGGAGAGAAAGAGAGTGAGAGTGATAGAGACAGACACAAAGACAGAAGAAACATACAAGTTGCAAGAAAATGGCTCAAAGAGACTATGATTTCTAGATATCAGCCTCTGGTACAAAGTAAAGAAATGGAACATCACTCCTAACAAAAGCCCAGAAGAAACGCTCAGTCTTTATATTATTTAGTGCTTAAAAAAGATTGACACCAAGTGGTGAACCAAAGAAGTTCCCACTGACTTTAAATGAAAGGACTTGCATCTCTTTCCCCTGAGAAAGCCAGTCAAATGTGACTGGTTTGTCTCACAGGTTCCCCTTCACGTCTCCGCTCTCAGCGAGGCCCACCAGCTCCGCCCGGACAGACTGTCCCTGCTAATCCTGTGTCACAGCTGAGTGCTCCTCTCTGGGGCGGTGCTGGGAGGCAGCGGGATCAGGCTGCTGATGGAGAGCATCCCCTCTGTTTGCCAAGGTTTTCATGGAGTTGTTAAAGGGAAGCCTTCTTTCAGCAACTTAGCATGCCCCAGGAGACGCACAGTGGTCAGCCTGGCTGCGGACAGAGGACGAGCAAGTGAGGAAATAAAATGATACCGTAAAAATGTCCACTGAAAGCCCAGAGAGGGCAAAGAGCAGGCAGGGCACAGGGAGCCGGGAAGGAAAGCAGGCTGGGAGAGGAGGATATAGAAGCACCGTCAGATAGTAAGTACCGTCAGTGAGAGCCAGCCGACTGCCCGTCCCAGCCTGGATGATCGATCCAGTGACTCAGCTCCAAGGAGTCCCAGGCTGACTGCCCAGCTCTGCTGAAACAGCAGGAGTACCTCCCCCCGCATGTCACTCACCCAACACGGGGATGCTCAACAGTTTTGTGACCCTTTTCCCTTCATGGCCTTTGGTGGTCACTCAAAAGGACTATACTTTGGGGAGATGCCTTTCAATTAGCTTTCTTTCTCACTGAAGCCTAGAAGGGAAATTAGGACATTGCTACCCCAAATCACGGGACATGCACCTCTGATTCTATAGGAAATAATTATATCACATAGTAAAAGTAGCGCTCCTTTGTAAATCCTCTAATTAATTCAATGGCTGAATGGGGAGGTTGGCATATTGAGGCTACACTGAACACATGGTCCTCCAAGTCTGATCTCTGTGTCTCAACCCAGAAATCATTCACGTTGCTAGCACAGATAAACACCCCCCTTTTTTTCACCAACTCTTCAAACCTTTTTAAAAGACAAAATATCTTTCATCTTTTGATATTCGGGCTACTCAAAATTATGCAAGAAATTCACTATTGTGGGCCACGCATGCCCTCGGCAGGCATTTCAGAGCAGGTACAAAGATCCACGGACTTGCTCTAAGTGATACTGGGGACAGCTGAGTTGGGTTATTGTGAGAGGATATTAGTGATTACAGGGTCAACCTCATACAAACCCATTTCTTTTACCACAGGAGCTTCTTCAGAGGTCAGAAGGCGCATACACCTATGTCACATGTGACAAGAGGGCAAGCCCATGAGTGACCTAATACAACTCAGCCAACAAGAATAGAACAGCTCAGCACTGGGTTCCCCACTGAGAGGGAGCCACTTGCACATCATCGGGCACAGAGAGCAGCCCACCAGCCATTTCGTCTTAGCAACGGCATTGTGGAGATAACGGTTTTGAGTGGTGTCCACAGGGAGTAAGTGAGCTGACAGTGAGGGATAATTTGATGCTGAGAGTGTGGGTCCTGTGAGCAGAATGAACGCAATGGGCAGGAAGGGAGGTGCAGGGAATATTATCAAAGATGCCTCCACATTGCTTAGCTGGAATTAAGCATTCAAATTCAAATCATCTACAGTAGTAATCACTATCTTTTTTAAATACTATGGAAGAAATGCATTTTACAATAATCACCCAGCCTCAGGCACATGGCAGCATGGCTCCTCCCGGCCTCCTTGTGCTCAGGTGGATCCAGGTGAGCTCAGTTCTGACCCAGCACAAGTGCCAGTGGGGACCCTCCAGTCCCATTTTCCCTTGGGCATGGTGACTGGCAACTTTCATGATGGTATTTGCTCTGTCAACCTGGGTCCTCAGTGACTTTGATGAAGATGGCAACCCCCCTGATCAGCTGTGGACATACAGCATGAACAAGACATGGAAGGTTTTTTTTAAGTTACTGAGATTCAGGGGGGTTTTGTTATCACAGCATAACCTAGCCTATCCTGGCTGATACTGGAATATGCCTGTTGCCTTCATTACAAACGGTACACTGATATTTTGTGTTTTAGTCTAGTTACTCTATTTCGTTTATTTTTAAAATGCTGGGTGCAATCCCATTGATTTCATGACTCACAACGGATTTGAAAAACACACTTGCAAATATATACTTGTTCTTGTGATGGATTGTTTAATCTCTGCCTTTGAGCAGAGACATGGGCAAAGGTCACATCTGGCTTTGTTCTGTGTTGTATTTCTCAGAGCCTGGCCCAGTGGCTTGTGGGTATTTGGTGAATGAGTGAATGAATGAATGCATGGATGAAATGATTTTATCCAGTTATTTAAATGTCTTTATCCCAAGGATAATGCCTCTCAGGCAGGCCTGTAATCCCAGCACAGACTGAGCAGATGAGCCCCCTGTCCCACGTAGAGGACAAGCCCATCACGGAGGAGACCGTCCCCCACAGCAGGCTCGGGGACACCATTGGTAACAAGCCAGCGTTAATCAGTTTTTATTCTCACTGTGATTTTCACCAAATACAGCGGGGACAGAGCTCCCCATATTATTTCCTTGTCTGAATGAGATGCTTGAGTTCAGAGCTTCTCTTGGAAATGAGCCTGCACTGCACCGACTTGCAGGAAAATGAACTGGGACCCACATCCACACCACAGGAAACTGAACATGAAGGTAATGTCACGGTAAGGGAAGCTTGGAATGAAATCCATTCAGTTACTGTAAGTTCAACTTTAATCTGAAAGAAGCTTCTTAATTGCCTTGGCTGGTCTGCAGGTAATGGAAAGGTTAAACTGGCTTCAAAGTTTTATTTTATTCATTGTGCGATAACTGATTTCAAATATTGAATTTCCTTCAGAGGAACAATAAATTGCTTTTTAAAATATAGATTATGCCAATAATGGATGAGCTAGCTATAAATGGAATTCCAACATCTTTGGAATGTATTCTTGTGTGCATTTTTCTAGAAATTGCAAAAAAAAAGAGAGGGCTATGGTGGTGAAATAAAACAATATCACTGACATATTATTATACACTCTCTAAAGACGTGCGGCCACTGGGCTGTGGGGATCAAACAGACACGCAGAAGCAGAGCAGCCTCATGAAGATGACTCCTCAAACTTTAAAAGAAAAAAATTGACCTCTCCTTCTTTATAAAATGACTGAGCACCACCACCTAGACTATTAAAGGTGGTTCAGGGCTGAGCCCTTTAAGAAGATATTGCAGAGCTGGATGTGGTCCTTGGACGAAACAAAGGGTAAGACCAGTAGCTTCCACACAACAAGCGCTCAGAGTCTTCCGAAAAGGTACAAGGAGGATGTAACAAGAAGATGTTCTTTGAAAAGAGTTCCTCTAGTTTGTCCTGTTTGCTCCGTGTATCTGGGCAGAATTCATCTATGGGATACATTGCTCTTTATTTGGTTTGGGGGTAACATTGGATCAGCCTTTTTGGACAAAGGTGAAGCTTAGATTTTATTCTAAAAATAGGAAGTGGAGATAAAGGTATTCTGTTTAAAAATTTATGTTATCCATCCAAGAAACATTTACTGAGTGCCTACTCTGTGCCCAGCACTGGTCTCCCCATTAGGGAAACGGCAGAGCTCACAATGAACAAATAGCAACACCCATGGAGCTTATCTTCTATGGGATGGAAATGACGTTAACAAAAAGATGTCACAGTATGTTAGAAGGTGATATGTGTTATGTAGAAAAATATATTGGAAAGGGGGACAGGCAGTGTTGGGAGGAGGGTGGGCAGGGGCAACTTTAGATAAGATGGTCAGGGAAGGTCTCAAGGAGGAGACGACATTCAAGCAAAAGCTGCAAGTTGGTGCAGGAGACACTGAACTGAAATTGGAGAGAATAGGTTTTCAGATAGATGCAAGGTTTCCCAAACCGGGCACTATTGTGGGGCACCGTGCAGGCCTTGTAAGATATTTAGTGGCACCCCTGCCTTCTTCTTCTATCCCCTAGATTCCAGTAACGTCTCTCTCCATTTGTGACAAAAATATCTCCAGACGTTGCAAAATGTCCTTTGGGAGGCAAAAGCGCCCTCGGATCTGCATGAGATGAGGAGCCATCGGGAGGGTTTTAATAAGGATGCCCTGATCTGAATTACATTCTAACTGCATCCCCGTGGCTGCTGTGGAAAATAAATGGTGCAGGAACAAGAGTGAACGCAGAAAGACTATGAAAAAATTCAAGAGATGCAGAGGCTATGACAAAGTTCAAGAGAGGGGATGAAGGGAGCACGGTGGGCACCATGGAGGTGGTGGGAAGTGGGCAGTTCCCAGGCCCGTGCTGGAGAAAGAGCTGATGGGAGTTTCCGCTGAGCACAAAGGCTCTTCCTTGTGGAGCCTCAGTTTCTTTGAAAGATCATTCTGGGTCAGGAGAAATTGATCTTTTGGATGCATGGATCAAAGACAGAATCAGAGGAACAAAAGAAAGATGTGGCAGCTGACTGGAGGCCAACAAGGGTAGAGGGCCCGCGGTGGGAGGAGGTTTCTCACATGCAGTGAGAGCTGGTGTCATTTCAGAACCCCATTCTTCACTGCCTCTGAGGCAGAACCAGACATGGCCTGCCATTTCCGAGAAGGGCAAGCTCCATACTGTCACAGCTCTGAGGTGCTCACCCTTCAACAATTAGAAACATGTTGCCAATCCCAAGGAAGAGAGAATCCCATAGTCATCTCCCCTGTTATGGGATGAATTGTGTCCCCCTGAAACATATGTTCAAATCCTAATGCCTGGTATCTATAAATGTGACCATCTTTAGAAATAGGGTCTTAGCAGATGTAATTAAGCTAAGACAAGGTGATACTAGACTAGGGTGGGCTCTCGTCCAATGACTATTGTCCTTATAAGAAAAGGACATTTGGATGCAGAGACTCAGACACAGAGAGGGAAAATGGTCACGTGAAGACAGAGGAATTAATCCTCTACGAGCCAAGGCATGTCAAGGGCTACTGGCAACCACTAGGAGTGAGAAGAGGCAAAGAAGCATGGTCTTCTAGAGCCTTCGGAGGGAACGTGGGCTTGCTGACACCTTGATATTGGACATCTAGCCTCCAGAACTCCGCTGGAATAAATATCAGTTGTTTCAGGCCATCCAGTTTGTGGTGATTCGTTATGGTAGCCAGGAAACCAACACATCTCCTTACCCGGGGAAGTCTGGTTCGACAAGTTATTGAAGGAAACATGGATTGGCCTCCAGGTAAGTCCAGACCACCTTCCAGGGGAAGACACGCTGTCTGAACTCTGCTCTTGCTCTTGCAGGCAGGGATGTGGGAAGGATTCGTTCTCGATAGAGTATATGGACGATTCCAGAATAAATAGACAAATGCTTCAAGTGATGGAAATGTAACACACACACGCACACACCCTGAAGATATTAAGACTGGGAAATGTGAGGGAGGTAAAGATGATTGGATTGTGTAGCTAGAACAGGACAAGTTTAAAGTGGAGGAAGCTCTTATCTGAGGATGGATGAAGCAGAGCTGCAGACAAGGGCAGGGTGGGCTCTCCTCCCTCCACGCCCAAACTCTGCAGATACTAAAACAGAGAAAATTACGAAAATCACAGAACGATGGATTTTAAATCTTGAATGTGACAATTATCCAATAGAGATACAAGTAAGCACCAAACACCTCATTTCCAGAAACTCTACAAAAATAAGGGCTCCTTTATCCCAGGTAGTGGAATTAGAGTGATTATCATTTTCTGCTTTATATTGTGCACCTCCCAAAGCAATGGACATAGGTTACTTTTATGATGAGAAAAAAATCAACACTATAGAATAAGTGACCCATCTATCTATATTGGAGCACAGACGGTACTGGGCCTCTTGCCCAGAGACTTGAGCTAGATGCCACCGCAGCAGAAAATAGGTGATTTCCAGAGACTTGGGGCACTCACTGTGCTTCTTCCCTTATGAGGCTGTGCTGGACACCTCCTCTTCGTCCCTCCAAGTCCACTTTTCACTCTTCTCTGCCCTACTTCGTATCCTCATGAATTGCCTCAAGCAGCTCCCTTGGCCTCTGGCTTCCTGTTAGGTTTGGCCAATGGTAGTCAGAAGGTGAAGGAGAATGAATCCAGGGTATCTGCACCCACAGCTCCCTTCCTGCTGGTCATCATGGGTCATTTGCTGCTTCTCCCAAAGACCACAGCCCCTGTCAGCTGGCCTCTCTAGACCCACACTGTCCAGGTTCAGGCACCTTGCTTCCTTGCCCCTTCAGGTCTACAGATAGTAACGGCCCCCAGTGTCAACAGTCCCAAAGCGCTGCACCATCCCATACTCTGCTTGGTTTCTCTTGATCCCGTCCACCCAGGTCTTCTCAATATCCATTTCAGGTGCCTTCTGTTTCCTTCTAGGACCTGATTGATGCAACCCTCATGAGCAAACCTAGAAGAGAACGCAAAGTACAGCTTACTCCACAGGTTTCCCAGGGTTTAGTCCAGCTATGGGGACATGGTTCACGTTTCCTTCCTGCCTGATGCCTCTAGTTCCAGAGTTTTCTTTAAAAAGCAAACAGAAACACACAACAAAGGAACACATTTGGCTTTTAAAATAAAACTTGTGAAATTAAAAGACTTCAAATATATTCTGTAGCTGGAGGCCTTCCACCGTATTTACAGGCACCAGAAACACCAGGGCAGCTGTTTCTAAAGTTTGCCGCCTTTCGAACTCCAGCAGCGGCTGGTGGAAGACTGGCAGCTCGTCTGAGGTCTGCGGGAGGGCCAGCTGTTTCCAGCTGGTGTCTGTGGATCTCTAGTTCCAAACACCACCACCCACAGACTTAAAAAAACAAAAGCAGGAATTAGAGTGGCCTCATATAGGCAGGTGATCTGAGATGAGAGATTTAGACTGAAGGTTTACGAAAGTAATCTAATGGTTTAAAGTCCACTAGGTCAAGTATAGACCACGCCTTTGTTCTTTTTCTAAGTTGCACAAACTGAGTCATCACACGGGAAGGAAAAATGGGCGATATAGTAATGACGTGAGCAGCACTGAGGCTGGGGTGATGCGGGCATGGTGGAGCGAGAGAGAGTGTTGCTGTACCTCCTGGTACTTTCTGAAGGCTAGAATCGTAGACTTCCACTTCTGGGAAGATGAATTAGATGTGCTTTTTCCTATTCCTCCTGCCAACTACAGCTAAAATCTGTGGAAATTACATATAAAACAAAAACAAGACTGAATGGTCAGGAGAAGAAGGCAGACCTCACAGGAACCTCGAGACCCAAAGATCAACAGAATGGTCAGTTTCCTGGATTTTCTTTCTTTTTGCCTGATATACCCCAGATTGCATACTAAAGAAGCTGGTAGCCAGAATGGCTACAGACAAAAAGACCCCCAGAAAGTCCTCTCTCTTTACCAAAGGAACTTGGAAGGGGGTGGGGCCTCCCAAGACAGAAAACCTCCAGACAGTTACTGCGCTACTCCAGCCACATATCACAGGAAGGGCTGTGGCCTCACTCCCACCCCTGCTGGCAAAGGTGGAGTGAGGAGCCTAGACTTCAGCCTCACCTGGATGAAACGAGGTGTCTCCATGCCTCTGTTGGAGGAGTGTCAGAGAAGGCCAAGCAGGGAGCCTGGACATTCACGGCTTCCTGGGAGTAGCAAGGCCAACCTCCTCACACGGTCAACGGAGGCCAACTGAGGGGCTGGGATGAGGCAGCTCTTGCCTCCTAGCCAAAGTGGTGTTGGGGAGGCCTGATAGAGAACCCAATTTCCCACCCCACCCAGAAGTATTGAGGAGCCCCTGTCCCCAGGTGTCAGGAGAGGCTGAGGGAGGAATCTGGACAGTAATGGGGCAGCATTGCCCCCCGCCACTGGAATTTTGTCACAGGAGCCCTGCTAAAACAGAAAACTTAATTAAGATCCACAGTCTCATAGCATAACACCTAAGTGACCAGGTGTCAATGAAAAATCCTCATCATACAAAGAACCAGGAAAAGCTCAACCTGAATGAGAAAAAGCAACCAATAGATGCCAACACCGAGATGACACATTATTGGACAACGATTTTAAAGCAGCTGTCATAAAAATGCTTCAACAAACAATTACTAACACACTTGAAACAAATGACGAATGGAGGCCTCAGCAAAGAAGTAGAAGATACAGAGAAGAACCAGAGAGAAATTTTAGAACTGAAAAATATAATAACTAATAAAAAGCTCAATAAATGGGCTCAACAACAGAAAAGAGGGGATGTGAGGAAGGAGTCAGTTAGCTGCAAAACAGGACAGTAGAAATTTCCTAACCTAAACAGGGAGCAAAATAGAATTGAAAAATAGAGACGTGTTGGGACCATAATAACACATTTAACATTTATGTCACTGGAGTCCTGGAGGAGAAGAGAAAAGGGATGAGGCTGAAAAAGTATTCCAAGAAATAATGGCTGAAAATTTCCCCAAATTTGGAAAAGGGAGAAAAAAGAAACATATACCTACAGATTCAAGACTAGGTAAACATAAAACATGATAAAACCAAAAGGACCCAAGTAAAAGCCAGATTTGAAAGTAGAAACCAGAGAATGTCCTGGATCATCAGCACTGTGTCAGCATCCCAGCGTCTACTAGGAGTCTAGCCAATGCGAGTGACAAGCATAATCATCCCCAACATTCATTTATTCATTCCTAGTACTGTGACTGGTAAACCAGATACAGGGGTCTGTTTGTTCCCAAACTTTAAAGCAATTTTCTGCTTGTGATCCATACCAAGGACTGAAAGACACGAAATTCCTCTAAAAAGTCTATTTGTGTCTATCCTTCAGTTGGAAACCAAAGAAACTGATTTGGGTTAACTTAAGCAAGAAAATAACATATTCTAATGTTATAAAGTAGCTGAGTAGTGAAAAAGCTTAAGAACATGGTTTTGTAGAAAACAACAAAGAAGGAAGCCCTAAAGAGCTGTGTAACATCAATTAATGGCCAGTCTCGTTAGGATATCACCATTAGAAGGAGTTGGTTCAACTGTGTTCCATTCTTGCATCACTCTGCTAAAGACTCAAAGTGCTGAAAGAGAGCGTGGTGGGACCAGAATGGATTACATGCTTGCTGCTGGTGAGAGAGTGCTGGGATCTCTGACCAACCGTCCCAAAAAGAAAGAGCTCATTCTTCAAAAAAGAAATTGGAGTGTATCTCAGTCTGTCCAGGCTGCTATAACAAAAACATCACAGACTGAGTGGCTTAAACCGCAGACGTTTAGTTTTCAGAGTTCTGGAGGCTGGAAGTCCAAGATCAACTCACCAGCAGATTCTGTGTCTGGTGAGAGCCCACTTTCTGGTTCATAAATGGACATCTTCTCACTGCGTCCTTACGTGGCAGAAGGGGTGAGGGAGCTCCCGGGGGTCTCTTTTATAAGGACACTGATCCCATTCACAAGGGCTCCACCCTCATGACCTAATCACCTTCCAAGTCCCCCACCTTCAGGGGTTAAGATTTCAACATATGAATTTGGGGGGGACACAGACATTCAGCCCTTAACAGAGCAATGCTACCCAAAGAACTGGAATGGATGCTGGAGGGCAAAAATGGGATGTCCGTGCAACCCAGGAAATACGTCAGTGCGACCAGTTTATCGTTACGTGAGTGTCCCACAGTAGGTCCATTGTAGGTGAGGCATGAATGTGTTTAATAGCTTCACTAGTTGGAAGGACAGAAATTTAATAAGAATCAATGACTTTCATAGCTTTGTGTAGCTGTAATAAAAGGTGAGGCGTGAGAAGGAACATCATAAAAACAGGATCGTCTTTTTCTTAGGGAAGAGAGTTTTCTGGTGGCATTTGTTAAGAATCCAGTTTGCTCTTCCTACCAAAACTCCAGAAGAAATCCTTAATCTCTTCCATGGTTCAAAACAGTGTTCAAAGTCTAAGGTGGAGACAGGGATGGGGTTGGGGATAGACTGTAGTTGGAGATACAGACAGATGGGGAGATACAGATGCAGAAAAAAAATGGTCACGATGCTACACATCTATTGGTTTCTCCCTGACCAGCTCCTATTTCCCCTTCCTCTGGAAACGGGGTCCGTGTGGTTCTGGTTGGGATAACCTATGTGAGAAGGCATGCTCTTGATCACTGCTTGACCCCCAACACCTAGAATAGTACCTGGGGCTCAAAAACTGTTTTTGAAATGAGTTTCCTGAATGAATACCCAGACTGACAAGCTGTAGACCCACACGGATCACCCATTTTTAAATCATTCCTCTTTTGCTGTTTCCATGAATGTTGAACTCCATTATAAGGCTCCCACCTTAGAGCCCATAGAACAAAAATGCTTGCTTCCGGAGCCCTTTCAGCAAATCTACTGACAGCTCTATCAGGGCTTGGTTCAGAAAATAATTACACACTGGTTCCCCCCCACGCAAATCCAAAGAAGTCAATTTGGCTGGCTTCATGGTCTGAGGGGGCTGCGACACCACATTGCTTCTTTTCCCTCTTGAGTTAATCCCTCAATTAGCAAATGCACCCTTTGTCGCTAGATTTACATTTATTTCACGAGGCTTAGAGAAGACGGGCAAAGCCAAACTGGTTTTGTCCCAGCCCAGGGATGGAACAGAGCTGCGGATCTGGCCTCCTGTACCCAACAGGGCTTCTGTTCCTTGGCCTCTGCATCTAGTGTGTTCCATCATTGCCTCAAAGGTGGGTCGAGCCTTCAGCTGAGAGTGAGGGCACCCATTCATCTTCTCAGGTGAGCTGAAACTGAGGTCGGGCCTGGACATGGTGTGGCTAATGAGAAAGATTCCCAGATACTGAGGAATATGGCTGCTCTGAGTGGGTCCCTGGAGTCTTGCTGGCCACAAACAGCCCAGTTCTGTGCCAGCCGACAGCCTCGACCCTCCCAGCAATTCTCCTTCGCGGAGGGAGACTTTTCTTTCTTGCTGTGGTCATTTTGCTCAGTGGAGCGGTTCTGCTTTTATAATGCAAAACAGTTCTCTGCAGCCGAATCCAGTCGCTGTAAACCCCCTCCAGCTCAGACAATTTAAGGAACGAAATGACGGGAATCAAAACGGGAGGAGGCAGAAACTGTTGCTGGGAGAAAAGAACAAAACGCAAGCATCACTTCTTTTTTCCTCTCTGCATATCCTGAAATTTGCAGAAACGTGTTTTCGTGGGTGTGTGTGAAGGGGGTGAGACTTCCCTCTCATAGTAATTCGAATCCAAACAGCCCCTTGTTTCCCAGCCCATAATAACGGGAATCAGAGGAGCCACTCAGAGGCGTCTGTGAAACAAAGGCTGTGGGTGCTTGGGAGTGAAAACGTCTTCGCATCTCTTATGGTACCTGAAATAATCAAGAAGCCTTTCAGAGGGGACTCAGAAGCAACAAGAACTGCCTGCAGAAGAGGTCGGGGCAGCAAGTGTGTTCCTGCACAAATGGGTTCTCTTGCCTGATGCATATTAAAAAAAAAACAATTAGGGGCCAGCCCGATGGCTCAGCGGTTAAGTTCGCACGTTCCACTTTGTCAGCCCGGGTTCACCAGTTCGGATCCTGGGTGCAGACATGGCACCGCTTGGCAAGCCATGCTGTGGCAGGCGTCCCACATAGAAAGTAGAGGAAGATGGGCACGGATGTTAGCTCAGGGCCAGTCTTCCTCAGCAAAAAGAGGAGGATTGGCAGCAGATGTTAGCTCAGGGCTAGTCTTCCTCAAAAGAAAGAAAAAAACACACCAATTATTCCAGCATCAGCTTTATTCTGCGAGATCAATCTGCAGGGACACAGCGGGCGTGTGCCCTCAGATCTGTCTCCCCGATCCAGGGCGTGGGGCACAATTCATGGGAGGAAGGGCAGGGCAGGGCTGTCTGAAGTGTAGAGACAAATGAGTGGAGGTGAGAAAAGGTAGGTAATTGATGATCTGCACAAGTGTAGTCAGACTCCATGCCTCTTTAAAGGATGGATGTTCACAAAATGGCAGTGTTACCGCGATCTGAGGGTGCAGTTTCTTCTTCCCTGACATCACAAAGGTCACTTGTCAAGCATTTGCACAGGCCCTGTTGATGGGTTGGTGGTCTCAACTGGCCTGAGCTGGACAAGGGTCTCCGTTCCTGAAAAGCCACTCTTAATTACTCTGTGGATAAGATGAGTCAGTTGAACTCGTCCTGGAGGGCCCACGGTTACAAATGTACATGGAGCCAAACCACTCTAGAAACCAAAGAAGGGCTTCCTCCGGTGAAGTCTCCTTGGCAGGAGCAGACTGAACAGAAATCTCTTCCCACCAGACCCACCAGCTCTGTATGAGATGGTCCAAGATTGTCAAAGGAAGAGAAACAATTAGCTCTAAATTCAATATCAACCATCAGCCAGAGGGAGCTAATTTGCCTGGAAGTTCTGTAAGATCCTCTGTGATACTGTGATTTGTAATAAGAAATATATATTTGGTCTTTGTCCCGTTGCTGGCACAGAACTCCTAAAACTCTGGCATTTCCTGGGCTCTTTGCAATAAAGAGTTCTTTGTTATGTTAATGAGGTGACTTTTGGAAAGCACCTGAGGATGGGTGCTGGTTGCCAGGAGAACCAACCGTGTGATTTGAGGGTTAGAATTTCAGTTCCGCCCCCTGACCTCCCGGAAGGGAGAGGGGCTGGAGATGGAGTTCAACACCAATGGCCAACAGTTAAATCAACCATGCCGAAGAACTGGAGCCTCCATAAAACCCAACAGACAGGGATCAGAAAGCTGCCGGGGTGGTGAATATATGGAGGTGTGGGGAGAGTGGTGCCCTTGGAGAGGGCATGGAGGCCCCATGCCCTTTCCCCATACCTTGCCCGATGCATCTCTTCCATCTGGCTGTTCCTGAGTTGCGACTTTTTAATCTGGTAGGTAAAATATTTCTCTGAGCCACTCTAACAAACTGGTCAAACTCACAGAGAGGGTCGTCAGAATCTCTGATCTACAGGCGGTCGGTCAGAAGCACAGGGGACAACTTGGACTGGCAACTGGTGCCTGAAGCGCTGGGGGCGGTCCTGCGGGACTGAGTCCCCCATCAGTGGGGTCTGACCGGCTCTCTTGGTAGATAGTGTCAGAAATGAGTTGAATTTTAGGAATTGCTGGTGTCTGAGAATTGCTTGGTGGTGGAGGAAAACCCACACGCTGTAATGCGTCAGAATTGGACCCTCTACCATTAAGAAAGGAAGTCTGGGACATTTTTAAACGGAAGCCCCAAAAGGCAGAATGAAGAACTTAAATCTTTAAGGATTTCCCAGAAATTGCACTTAAGAGTTTGGGGATGATGGGAAGAAGTTCCAAATGGTGGTCCTGGCTGGAGAATGAGCAGGGGGTGTGGGCGTGGGGGTGTGGGGGGGGTGGGGGTGTGAGGAACAGACCGAAAGAAAATCTCATCTCATTCTTCTCCCTGTTTCTTTTTCCTTTGTGTTTTAAAAGAAACTACACTCTGAAGAGAAAGGCAACTTCAGAGACAGAAACTGAATTTTTCTTTATTTCCTTTGGGGAGAGGAGCATGGCGCTCCAAACCCAACTGGAAACTGTGAGAGGAAGCTTGCCTGTAAATGTTCTAATGAAAATAGTAGATGTGGAGCTGACCTGCACGTGACGGAAACATGAATGTCAGAGTTTAATGGCCAAACAGCTTCTAGAACTGGAAGATTTCAACTCTGGCTAAAGATGCCCCTCCCATGCAATAAATTGAAAACTGAATTAATTAATGAATAAATAAATGAAAATATACTTAAGTTAAAACAAAAATCTTACTGTCATCTTTGATGAATCTCATTTCAGTTCAGGTTAATTTCATTTTTATTTCATTAGCACTATCATCTCTCCAGCTGTTCTGATGCTTTGTCATATTCGGGACACAGAAGACAGATATTTTCCCAGTACATTTTGCCAAATATTCCATTATTTTGAGAGAACTCCTGAAATAATTATTTCACTTCTCCCGCCCAGGCCCCCTTTCTGAGCATTCCTCATTACTTAGAGCAATTTCAAAATCATATTAATGAAACGATTGCCTTATCGTTTTCTTGGCTGTTTTCAGTAGAGCGGCTTTGAAATTTCACTTGTTTGGACAAAGCAAAACCAAGTACTCCACAAACTTTCCTCCCCATGCACGTGATCTTAGTGGCTTGTTTTTTTACGTCTATACCATATGCAAGTTAATGGCGGACGCAGGAGAGTCCATGAGCTGAAATACTGTCAGACAAACGGCGCACCAGCATGAGCCACATCCTCCATTATGGATGATTCACCAAGCAGCCCCCTCGCGCAGTGATTAGTGACTGTGGGGCTGCTGCCTTTAACTATGCCTCTGCCGTCTATTCCGGAACACTGATTCCTTAGAAAAGGAATGCGTTGAAATTCGTTATTAATCACCGTTGGGAGATACGCTTGCCCAAACAGCGGTTGTAGTTTGTTAATGTGTTTACTTCTAAAGTCTTGAAACCTATTAAGAAATCTGCCGACAGGAAAACTCTCTGACTGCCAACACAGAGTCGACTTTAGTGGTGATGGAAAGGTTTGTGGTTACCAGTTACCCCGGGCGGAGTCCTGCAAGAAAAGGTTGCGGAGAAAGCAGGGAACGCTGAGCCCAGGAATCCACCGGGGGTGGGGGGGCACTGTCTATTGGGCGACTATGTTAACACATTTCACTGTGTCAGAGTTGGGGGACTAACAGTTGCTCAGTGGGGACGGGTCACACCGGGAAGCCACAGACTTGATTCACAGCTAAGACTCTTTCCTCGACAGTCAATGGAAGCAGATGGAGGTGATAAAATCAATGAAGTCTGACCGATTGGGAACTTGAAAGAGCCTTACAGAGGGTGGTGTGCAAGAGAGAAGGGGGAGGGGAAATGGGAGGCAGGGGGAGCTTGTGGAAAGATGACTATTTCTTCAGAGGAATAAGGAAAATGGTCTCTCTTGAAAAGGCAAGAGAATACCAAACACGAAACATAACAATGTGATAAGCAAAGCCCCAAGGTATTGTTGGGTTCCATGCGCCAGACGTGGCAGATGGTATTTTCCAAAGACAGCCGTGACTACGTGTCCCTCCCACACACACGTCTACAAAGTGTCCTTGCCACTGCCACACGAGGTGGAATGTATCCTTTGGGTTCAGACGGACTTCTGACGGTACAGTGGAAATGAAGCTGTGTGACTCTGCATTCTGGGTTTCGCAAAAGGTGTTTTGTTGAAATACTCATGTTTGGAGCCCTGAGCCATCATGGAAGAAGTTGACTGACTGACCACCCGCCACCATGTTGTGGGGAAGCCATGTCGGGCGATGCAACCCGCGGTCCACATCTGCAAGTGCTTCCAGCCCAGGCATCACACATGAGAGTGATCGAGACTTTGGATGATGCCAGCACCAACCTAAGCCTTCCCAGGGGAGGCCCCAGACACCACGGAGCAGATAAAAGTGGTGCCCACGGTTTCTGACCCACACAACCCACGAGCATAATAAAACGGTGTTGGTTTAAGCTGGTAAGTTTTGCAGTAATTTACTACCCAGAAGTGGTAACTGGAACGCAAGGATATCAAGTCTTTCCAGGAGAGAAGGGCCTGAGGTTGTTCTGAAGAACTCTGCAACATGAGTTCAGTTCTCAGGTCAGTAGATTATAAATTCAAAATGACAGCATTGAAGAGGAAGAGGGTAGAAAGCAGGTTCAATTTTTTTTAACACTCTAAAAGACTCTTGAGTGCATTTGGAGGAATGTGACTACAGACTGGATATTAGGAGATATTATGAAATTACAATTATTTTGATAAGGAGGGATAATAATATCATGTATTATAGTTATGCAGGAAAGACATCCATCGTTATTTTTAGGAGACGCCTGCTTAAGGATCAAGAGGTGAAGCAGCCTGGGTCCTGAGGCTGCAGTTTATTTTCAAGTGTTTCAACATCAGCAACACATCAGAGAGAGAGAGAAAGTAAATATGGTAAAAGTTTGACGATCGCTGAATCTAGATGGAGGGTATTTGGGATGAAAATAAAAAGCAAAGGAGAACTTTTAATTGACCTTTCAGAATTGTGAAAAGTAAATGAACGTAAAAGGCTGTGGGCTACAGGAAGCCTGCAGACTCGTGGAATTCCTGTTCGTCCTGGTCCAGCGTGCTGCTCAGTTTATCTGGAACCACGCCGACAGGCAATTAGCTATATTGATAGCCCCAGGAATTTAGCAAAGTAGCCAACTCGTTCAACAACAGTGATCGAAACCAGGGCAGGACTTCCTCTCTCCTCTGATGATTACACACAGCAAACTTAAATGTCTACAGGGGCTGAGAGAATACCATACATGAGGGAACCCGGGGGGTTAAAATAATAACAAACGAACGCTACTGCTCTGTCCAGAGGGGCAAGCTGCGCCCAGCTCCAGCCCACTGCTGCCGCTCGGGAACACGAGCCAAGTGTCAGATCTTATGTTTTTAGAAGCCAGAAATCAGGATTGTTGTGTGAGACCTTACAAGTTTTAAATGCTGAAAATGAATTTAAAAACGTGAAAATATAGTACAGACCAAATAAAATGTGTCTCTGCATCTTATTCAGCCCAGGAGCTACTCATCCGGGACCTGTGCTGAATGAGGTCCTGGCTGATTGCTTGATCCCATATGCCCTCCTCTGCAGTTGTGGACACGGCTAAAATGAAACACTTCTAAGCTGATGGGATGATTGCATTGATGTGACATCTGCTCTGCTCTCGTCATGATAGCTCCCTCTCTGAGGGTGTGAAGGAGCATGGCTGCACTTTCCAGAGTCACCATGCCCCAAATCCAGGGCCGGGGTCTCTCCTTCCCTCCACGACACCTCCCCACTAAATGTCCAGGACCCTCCTCTCCTCTGAGGGCATATCTGCATCCTGGGACTGTGAAGGTGACATTGCCCACACAGTGCAAATCGAGCAAAGTCTTGAGGGCAGATGGCCGATGAATGACGAATCCGTTGGAAGATTGGACGAAGGACAGCAAGGATGAACATGGCTGTGGACGCCTAAGAGACAGAAGGTTGCTAAGGATGCTGTCTCTAGCTCTGCTGCAAGGTGGTTTGGCCTGAGGTCTCATAGCTCTGTCTCTCTTGTCACATCTCCTTGCTCCCTTCTGCTTCCCTCCCCTCTGTCCCAGGGGAAGCATTTTCTATCTAGAAGGCACTCTGGATGGCAAGCATTGTATTTATTTTGTACGCTGATTCCCTCAGAGCCCTTAGTCCACAGAAAGGCTCACTTTGACTGCCTTGGGATGGGCTGCCAAGTCACCTCCAGGCTTCCTGGAATCTGCGTTGACCATGAGGTCAGACGTCATGTCAAACGCCACTATCTTTTCCAAGTAAGAGTCACATTCCAAGCAGGGTGCTGAGCAAAACTTCAGGGCTATAGCACAGATCGTGGGTCCACGCTGCCGAGTGCTGACCTTGCTGTTGTGCTGCTCTTGTCCGCTTGGAAGAAGAAGGGACGGTCGCTACAATGGCCATGACCAGAAGTCCAGAGACAAGAGATGGCTTGGTCTCCGGCACCCTCTGGTGCAGAGGGGTTGGGAGTGGGGAGGGAAAGGCTCCTCGTCAGGGTATGAAGCCTTCACGGATATGGCCTCAGTGGGATGTCCGGGTTTGGTGACCAAACCAGTTCAAACCCAGACTTATCAATCACTTTTGGGACTGGTGCTTGGTGGCTTTGCCCACAGTGAGGACACGCCGAGCAGCGAATGTGACTCATGGGACACTGGCAGATCTGATCTGAATATAGACATGGCACTGTTTGTTTAGACGAGGACGTGGCCAGGTCTCTGTGAGGTTAGTCCTTTGCTCATGGTGCCAGAACCAACGGCGCCTGGACTTACATTCGGGAGCCACACAGCTGGTTTCCACATTCACTTTAAGTTTGGGCCCTGGTCTGATAGTGACCAGATTTGCTTCCCTCTGGGAGCCTGCGGGTATGGGGTCGGGAGAGCCCTGTCTCCGTGCTTCTCTGATGCTGAGCTTATGGCTACATTGCTCATTGAGTATCTATAAAGGCCCCTTAAGAATTACTACTTTTAAAAAGAGACACAAGCTTCCATTAAGATAAAACACAGACGCTGCTTCTCCTCCACGTCTGATTCTGTTTGCTGAGGCTGTTATTTAAACACTCACCCGGGCCTTAGACACTTGTCAGTAACAGGTCTTTTCAGAGGCTCTTACAGGCAGCACTCCTGAGACCGTAAACAAGCCCTCCGTCTCTGGAAGTCTCCCAGGTCCTCATCCTTCCCTGCTGCTCCTTCCTTTCTGAACCCGTGGCTCCACGTCTGGGGTCGCAGCCCCTGACTCGGGTTTTTCTTGGGAGCACCCATGTGGACCCATCTTTTCAGGTTCTGCCTCCAACCACAAGTGCCTGCACCTGCACTTCTCCAAAGCCTGTCACCAAGGACACTAACACAAGGTGCCCTGGGCCATCATTGAGGTGCCCTTGAGTACCACGCGTGCTCCAGCAGAACACATGCATTTATCTGGATAAAAATGACATAGAACAGGATTAAGATGCAAAGAATGGATTTTACCCCCCGGCATCCTAAGCACGCACACACACACACACACACTTTTCTATCCCTAATTTTCTTTCCTCAGGTCCTAGGATTTCACTGGCAGGTAGAGATGATAAAGCCTCAGTTTAACATGCAGAAAGCCAAGGCGCTGAGGCACCACTCGGCCCCAGGTGCAGGGGAGGAGTGTAAACAGTCATATTGGGGAGGGCGAGGGTAAGGGAGGCCATGTTGGGTGAAGGGTAGGGTATAGACAGCCGCGTTGGGTGAGAGGATGATTTGGTGAACATTTACACGTCCTAGCCACACGGGCCTCACGCCACGCGGCCTCGCCTGCCCTGGTTCCCTCATTTTCAGAGCGAGTTGCTGACGTAGCAGTCTTCTTGCAACCACAATATCTTTGCTTTAATCATCCTTTTGACAAAAGAGTATTAGGAGGGGCCTCGTGGTACCCTAGTGAAGGTCACCCAAATGATGATAAACAGCTCTACAGAAATCATAAAGCTCCTGAGAGAACAGAAAGTACCAGCACTTTCTCCCTGAAGGGCCTAATAAACCGATGAATGGCTGCCCCCAACCTCATCTCTCCAGCCTATTTGTTGCACACATGATGGAGAAGGTGTGATATTTGCTCTGGCAGGTGGCAAACCACAACCTAATGGGCCTGCTGATTTTCTGATTTTCAGGGCAGAGGCTGTGCAGGGTGTCGTGGTCTGTGACACTGAGTGGCTCTACTCTGCCTCAGGTGGAGAACACCAGCAAACCAAGTTTCTTTCTGAGGCAGGAGTCTGCAAACTCTGTAAAGGGCTGGAAAGTCAATGTCCAGGCTTTACAGGCCATGAGGTCTCAGCCACAACTCCCCAGTTTAGCTGTGGTAGCAACTCAGCAGACATAGGCATTCGGTAAACAAATGCACAAGGTTGGGTTCCAATAAAACTTTATGTTCCAATAAAGGGGGCCAGCTGTGGTCTGTTCATAGGTCATTTCAAGATATTTTAGAGAAGTAATATGTATGTTTCCAGGTCTCACAAGCTAGGCTGTACCGTATAAAGGATAGATAGCGTAGCTGCTAGATGTTTGTGTTGCAAGAGAATATTTTTACTTCTTTTCTTGTTTATCCTGTAACCTTCACCTTTTCAAAGAATAGAAATAGGTCACCCATCACCATGCATGGGGTGAGGTTGTTACAACAGAAATAAATAATAGGGACACATTCTTAGGTTTCTTTTTCTTCTTTTAAACTTTAATTGTTTGAACTTTTTGTTTTTAATAACAAAAGTGATGTTCTCAGATACAGCATCAGTGGTGGTAGCTACCAGGAAGAAGAATGAGGATTCCTCTTCCTCATCTAGCCAGGGTGGGTTTTGGGTGCAGGGCCAAGATGTCAGAGAAAAATCCCCCAGTAGACTTGTGTTTCCTGGAGGACGATGAATTCCAGGAGTCCCCTCTGGAGGCGTGGGCAGGTGAGGATGAGGATGAAGATGTCCATGTCTGGGAGGCTAATGAGAGTGATGACAACATAAAGTACATCTGTTTCCATCAGTTGGAGCTGAATTAAGAAACACATTACAAGATAGAGA
Organism: Equus quagga; assembly: GCF_021613505.1. Classification (NCBI taxonomy): domain Eukaryota; kingdom Metazoa; phylum Chordata; class Mammalia; order Perissodactyla; family Equidae; genus Equus; species Equus quagga. Next base: position 65,906,650 of record NC_060281.1, on the reverse strand, counting down.
CCTCATAGCTCCAGCAGAACTGAAATGATACGTGTTCAAGCTATTTATTAATACTAAGGGAAAGAACCCAAGATGGGCCATTTAAACAATATGTTTACTTAGATATCTGCTAGAATTTGTTTTTGTCTTATAACACAAAAATAAAATTTGATCTAGAAAATAATTGCAAAAATGACACACTAATTTTAGTTTTTGTTCCAAACTGAAGTCTGGTTTCTGGAAAAAAGAATTATAGGTGATACCGGAGAGCTCACCTCACCTTTTGCCTCTTCCCAGACTACCTGTAGGTGCCATGAGCTGAGGACCCAGTTAGAGAAGAAGGTAAGTCAGTCCCTCCGATTTGAGTCATAGGCAATGATCAGGAAGAGAGGCCATCACTTCTACAGTATGTCTGGCTATTTTTGTTGTTGGAAAGCATGACATGTTGTTGGAAAGCAGAGTGACAGCTGTGGGAGTCTGTTTCAGTCAGCTTAAGCTAAGTTATGCTGCATTAACAAATAACACCAAAACTTGCTTAACAAATATTAATTCCTCCTTCACGTTACACATCCCTCATGAGTCAGCTTCGGCTCTTCTCCAATATTTTCATTCTAGGATTCAGACTGAAGGTGCAGCCTCTGAGGGCAGAGACAGCATGGCAGAGTCACAACATGGGCCATAGATTTCTCCTTGGATGTGGCACACATCACTTCTGCTCAGATTTCATTGGCCAAAGAAAGCTACGTGATCATTCCCGCCATCGATGGGGTAGAGATGGACGATCTTTCCACAGGGAGGGAGAGAGAATATTTAGAGAAAAAAATAGCTGTATCATTGTCTTTTTTATACCAATTACTGGCCACAAATTCCCATTTTGAATGCACTCGTGCTCTCCAGGAAAAAAATTGTAAATCTTTGATTTTCATCACTAATGCAAAGCCAGCTGAGGTCATCAGAATCCCAGACGAGAACAGTCAGCGGCTCAGAAGACTTGGGTCTGCATCCTGGTTAGCAGGTGGGAACCTCAGACTTCCCAGGTGCTGTCCAGGTCCAAGATGTCCCCCAAGTGTGAACACCTCCATCCTCCCACCAGGATTGCACCCCACCCAGCCTCTCGAGCTCGTCTCGCTGTGAGGGACAGGAAATCTTCAGAGGAGGGTCAGTGCAGCTTTTTTGGTGTTTCTTCTTATTTTATAAAATGAGTCAGCCATGTGCCTGAGTGTGTCATGCCATAAGATGACAATTCAGGGGAGAATTGAATGAAAAATGGTCAGTTTTCATAATTCAGAGGCTAGAATGATTGCGCGGTTCCTCCAAAAGATGAATATTCCAATCATTATCAAAGCATGATGGCATTCGACAGATGCGCTGGAAACACCACAGAACCAAAGAGCCGTTTGTCACTGCTGGCATCCACACTGTCAGAGGCTGGGAGTTCTGTCGGACCTGAACATTTAGCTCCTGATTAGAAACAATAAAATGAAAAGTGTGTTAAAAGAAGTACAGGCACATATAGAAATTTGTAAGGTTCCTATTTTTTCAAAACACTACAAGGAAAAGCCACCTGTGCCTGTCAGGGAGGCTCTTCCTGAATGTGGGGTGGTCCCAGCTGGAGTTGGCGTCCTGGAGCCATTGCGAGCACTGGTCTTGGTGAGCTCCTGGCTCCTTTTGGGACCGGGGCAAGCAAACTTTACGCTATGGCCACCAATGAGCCCAGAAAAGACCCGTTTAAGGGCAGGAGGCTGCTCCTGGGATCCAGGACTAGAAAGACCCCTAGTATACCAACACACACACTCAGAAAATGGCTTTAGAGGATGGGTGCAAGAAGGAGAAGGTAGCATGGTGTCACAAAAAGAGACTTGGGCTGAGATTTTGGAGAATGGGCTCCAGAAGCGTTGTTCCCATTTTCTGTCTCTGTGACCCTGAGAACTTCATCACATCTCCATTTCCTCATCTTGGAGGCAGAGGATGTGAAAGTGTTTGAGAATTGGCAATGGGGTAAATGAATCTATAGGATCAGAATTACCCTCATTGTCCTGCAGGACCTAAGGGGAGTGAAGGTGGGGGGAGGGTGGGTGACTGGAGCACTTAGTGATGGTACGTGCAGTACCAGCAAAAGTGTGGGAGGTGAGGTTTGTGATCATCTGCCTCATTGTCGTTATCATCATCATCTCCATCATCATCATCATCATCATCACCGTCATCATCAACATCAAGGCAGAGAAGGGAGAAAACATGGAAACCCAATTTCCCCATAAATACCATTTGCCCCATAAGCAGTTAATTTTTAAGTCCTCATCATGCACAAACAGGTAGCCAAACACCAGTTCCAGGTCGTAAATATATTTTATTTGCTCCACATAATGCAGGCACCCTGTATTTCTTAAAGTAACCACGATATTTTAAAGCTGGGAGAATTCACATAAAAGTCCTAGCATCTCTTGAAAATTGGAAGATTGATCCACCCCGGGCTCTTCCATTTGGCAGCAATTGGCTACAACTGAGAAACCACTGCCTCCTTTAGAAGATAGGCTCTTTCTAATTCATCATAGTCCTCACCACTCCCTATTGCTTAAGGACTGTGAGCTTAAATAGTCTATATTCCCTGATCTGTTCTTGTAGGCATGTGGGTTTGTACCCCTATGTTTCAAAATTGCTTGATTTAGATTTTTTCTGATTTGCCAATTTCTCCTTTGAATGGGTTTAGTATATAAATACAAATAATACTTAAGACTATGAGTTTCCCACTCAATCAGCCCAAATACTTAAAGAATATAGTTTAATTGAACACCACTCCAGATTGAAGTTTCTGTTCCCTTCTCTGTCTCATAGAGGCAGAAATATTTTCCCTATAAATCAAATCAGCAATAATATTTAAGAGATATATTATTCAATAATGGTGTTGGAACAATTGTGTATCCATATGGCAAATAAACAAGACTGCATCGAAGAGTTGTTCTATATTCTCAAAGTAGAAATGGCCTTTCTGGTTTTGACAGATGAATTTAACTCATTATATAAACAACATCAAAAGGCAAAGATAAAACGGGAAAAAGTTATATTTCATAAATACAGAAATAAAGCTAAGTTTCTCATACATAAATATGTTCTACAAATCAATAATTAAAAAAGGCCAAAAACCTAATAAGGCTACTCTGCAGGGGCGATTCCAGCAGAGAACAGACATGCTCTTCAGGACCACCCCTGTGCCTTTCAGGCAGGTGTCTGCATCCGTGTGCACACAGTGGGCATCGTCATGGCTTTCCTTTGGACCCATAGGTCTTTGTGCAAGGCTGATACGGAGTGGAGAAAATCAGCTATTCCTTCTGTGAGGATGTTTGTGCCTCTGAACTTTCGGCTGCTCCATGTGACCACTGGTTTCTCAGATGGCAAAATCTCATCCCGGGGCCACTGAGGAATCCAGATGCCAGAGCTAGAGTTGAGAATTGAAAGCTTTAGCCAAACTACTGATTATCTATAATGCACACCAGCTGACTTAACTTGTCTCTTGGCTGAAAGTATTGTGTGGTTAGAGGCTGTGAAATACAGCCTGAGTCTGCACCCAGGGGCAAAAACTAACCAGGCAGTTACTGCTGGGCAGATCACAGGGCTGGCCTCAAAGCCAAAGCGAATTCTGGATGAAAAATGTCGGAAAGTTGAAGCGGCTTCAGGACACGCACACCCACTTGGCGCTCGTCAGTACTTCGTGCTCTTCATTGCTCAAATACAGGCACCCCAACGCCACAAACGCATCACACGAACTGTGTGCTATGTTGTCCATCTTCGAGCTGTAAGAAGCAAGGTGAGTCAAGGTGAGTCATCTTTGACTGTGTAGAGACAGCAGACGGTAGAAGCAGCTTGTATCTCTAACAGCAGGAACCCCAGCGCCCCCCACCAGCCCTGGACCAGGTGCTCAGAAGGAGAGAAACACACTTTTATTTTGGTTTAGTTCCTGTGTTTTCGGCTCCCTCATTATGACAGCCTACGGTGAACTCTTATTGATGAAATTGACCTCAAGGGTAACCTCACGCCCACGCCCACCCCCACATACACATACAAACTAAGGAGTCATCACCGGAATGATGGGGAACCCTCATCACCATTCTGTGTAGTCAGCATGGTCTCTGGTTTGTTTTCATAAGTAAACTGTCAGCTCATTTGGCCAGACTCATGTTTTGTTCAACTTCTATAACCCTAGCTGCTATTAGTACATAATTAATGCTCCATAAATGTTGAGTGAATGACTTTTTCTAATCCAGGGTCCTCTGTTTCCTAAGAACCCCATCCAAACGTGCTGGACCTAAGCAGAGATGTACACTGATCAGTCTCCTTTGATTCCCGGTCACAGGGAAGAAAAATCAGTAAGTATCAACAGCCAAGCATTTGCTAAGACCACTTTGTGTGAACTCATCTTACTTCCACCTCATAACAAATCTAAGGCAGGAGCGCTTACTACCCCATTTACAGGCGAGGACACAGGCTTAGAGAGAAGGTAAATAAAATGAACTAGCAAGAGGCGGGATTTGAACTCAGGTCTGCCTAATTGTAAAGCCCCAACCTGTAGTGTTGTCTCCTAAGATCCGACAAACTCCTTCATGCTCCTGTCGTCATGCTGTCTGTGATTCTGCCCAGGGAACAACAGGGATACCCACAGAATCAAGCTCCCATGGTGACATTTCAGACATGAGGACCAATCAATGTTTAAACAGAGAGCACCTCTCTAGGCACACCAGTCCAGATCTGCCCCTACACACAGAATTGAAGGCAGAATTTCACAAACTGTGGTCTTTCAGTAGCTGCCCAGCATTCGACCCACATAGACACTGATCTCTTTAATACTAATCTCATCTTAAAATCAATTTGAATTTAACCAATGCTAGTCACCACAATAGACAAGCCTGAAATTCCAGTGGTTGAATACAAACAATGTTTATTTTTCGCTCAGATCGCAGCCAAATGCATGTGGCAAGTTCACGAGGGCAGCTGTCCTCTGAGTGATGACTCAGGGATACAAGTTGCTTCTTCAGGGAAAATACAGCATTTCCAAGTTTGCAGTTGCCATGGAAAAGGGGTTGGAGGAACTTGCAAAATGTCTTTAAGGGCCAGACCTAGAACGGACGACATCGTTTCTGCCCACTTTAGATAGTATTTGTCATGTGACATCACCCTGATGAGGGCCAGGAAAAGTAAAGGAGAGAATGGGCATTTGTTGTCTCCACGACAAAAGTCACGGGGAAATATGGGCCAAACCCCTTGGTCTCTGCTTACTTGCCAAGGGAAAAAAGTTATCCTCATCAAAGATTCTTTTTTTTTTTGGTCAATTATTTTATTGAGGTCATAATGGTTTATAACATGGTGTAATTTCAGGTGTACGTGATTATCAGTTTCTGTATAGACTACATCACCCTCAAAATTTCTTATCTGAGAATGTTTATCAAAATGACCCAAAGAGCATTTTCAAAACCCAGATCCCAGGGGCTGGCCCCGTGACCGAGCAGTTAAGTTTGCGCGCTCCGCTGCAGGTGGCCCAGTGTTTCTTTGGTTCGAATCCTGGGCACGGACATGGCACTGCTCATCAGGCCACGCTGAGGCAGCATCCCACACGCCACAACTAGAAGGACCCACAACGAAGAATATACAACCATGTACCGGGGGACTTTGGGGAGAAAAGGGAAAAAATAAAATCTTTAAACAAAAAAACCCAAAAACCCAGATCCCAGGACGTCATCTAAAAGTCCTGACTTACCATCACCAAGGATGGGGTCCTCGAGACTCTGATTTCAAAACTCCTCCTCAGTGATTCTCGGCCAAAATTAGGGTTGAGAACCACTGGACTGAATTCTCTCATCTTTTATGTTCTTTAATTCTGTGGTTTTCCTTTCTGATCTACAGGTAGAAAGACACACATACAGGACTCGTGCGACCACTTCTTTGCCATCAGAGTCCTAGAAGATGGAGGTCTTAGGATTCTGGGTCCCTGCCCGGCAGAATCTCATTGAGATTTCCACATCCGATTCTCTAAGGGCCGTTCTCCTGACCTCACTCCATTTTTGTGTTTTGCTTGATTCACCAAAGTTCTATCCAGTTTCTTGGCTCCGGAACTCTAGCTAGAAAACCAACCCCCAACACCCACAGACTTTCAAAGGACCCTAAATTAATCTGTGTCCCTCTATCCCTTTGAACAGCTCCACAGTTATCAATATGCATTTATCCCTCTAGATCTAAAATACTGGAATGTCAATAATTCTTAGTTCAATAAAACACATGGAGGACTTTCATATTATATCAAGGTCCGTAAAACTTTACTTGAATTGATAGATAACTGGCATAAAATGATAAAGGAGGCTGTGCTGAGTCGGAAGAAAATTGTGATTGCTTTATTGACCTGAAACTTTCTCCTTTTTGTTAAAGAGGTTGGCCTGTTCTCTTCAACATTGTCTTTCATCAAATTAAACTACAGGGAACACATAAATAACCAAAATGAAAAACACAAGGCATGATCGGAGTTAGGAGGGGGAAGCACAGGCTAATTTAGAATATTGAAGAAGAGGCCTTGTCTGGTCTCCAGGTTCTAGGAAGTCTTCTCAGAAAATCCTAATCTGAGAACCAACGATGAGAAGTTAGCAAGGAGAAGGCGAGACATGAATGTGATGGGATGTAGGTTGCTTGTCTTTTGATCTCAGCCCCATTCCTACCTTTCGTGCTCTGCTACACTTTGTAGGGGCCAAGAGTCTGAAAACTACCTTTCTGGGCTTCCATACCAGCTGCTTCCTGTTAGGCTCTGCCAGTGGAAGGGAGAGGTGGGAGACTACGTGGTAGGAAGAAGAGAAAAATGATTCTCTTCCCACTTGTTCTCCGGCTGCATCTAAAGACAGTACAATAGTGGTGATAGTGTTGGTGGCATGGTGAAGCCTGCTCAGAGAGCATCTCTTCAGATGGGACTTTGAGAAGGATGATGAGCATTGGCCAACACGCCCCGTTTGAATACTGTTTTAATAAATAGCTGAAACAATGCTCAAGACATGTATGGACATATTCAAATCAATGATGGGAGAGAGCTCAATTCCCGCCACCAACCTGCCCACACCCATTTTATTCTCCTCTGCCTGTTCATTCTGAATAGTGGACAGGAGACATTTCCTGAAAGATGTTTCAAAATAGAGAAAAGAATTAATTATGACTTATATGGACTGGAAATGGCAGATATGCATGGTAGAACTGTTTGGATGGAGAAAAAATTGGAGACTGAGGACAAAGGAGAATCTGTTACCACACCAGATTTGTTTCTGCCGCCCACCCAGCCCTCCCAGAAAGCCACACCAAGACGACAAGGTTAGGCAGAGAGAGGGCTTAATCACAAGGCAGCCACATGAGGAAGCAAGACCGTGAGTCTCAAATCTGCTTCCCTGAAAATAGGGACTCAGGGATATTCATGGCATGGGGGGCAAGGTGGTCTGAAGGTGGAGAGAGATGATTGGAGGTGAGGAGAAGTGAGGTAATTGCTGATCTGCACAAGCATAGTCAGACTCCATGCCTCTTCACAGGACGCATGTTCACAAAATGGCAGCATTAGCATGATCTGAGGGTGGAGTTTTTAGCCTCTTGATGTCAAAAGGCCACCTATCAGACATCTGCACAGGCCCAGTTGTTGAGTTGGTGGTCTCAACTGGCCTGAACTGGACAAGGAGTTCTAATTCCTGAAAAACAGCTCACACACCCATTACCATGGTGACCCAGGCTCCAGGGAGATGTTATCTGTAGGAGCCAGTGGGAGTCAGAGAGCATATTGCCTAAGCAGCACAGTTAACAATGGAGGGTTAAACAGCTAAAAGCTATAATCAGTAACTGCAAAAAGGAAAAAACTTTAGTACCTAGATACTCAATCATCAATGTCTAACTCTTTGCTGGTTTCAATCTCTCCTATTCTGTGGTCATTCCTCATTCTTGAGGGATTCAGGGCAATGACCCATCTAGCTACCTTCTGCTGAATTGGGGTGTAGATCTGGGTTAGAGGAATGAAACTGTTTAGCACTCATTTGGAAATATTCTCTTGTTCCCTGCTTCATGTTGACATTTTTGTATTGTTAGAATTTTGTACCTTCTCAACAGTTTTGGAACCTCTAAAAGCACATTTTAGAATCAAGTGTCTGATGAGAAGGTTAAGAAGTATGGACAACCCAAACTTTAACAGTCCCTGAAAAAATAGACCTAATCCCATGGGGGCCTCCATCTGCTCTCCAGGTGGGGCAGACATCTGGTCTCAGGTCCTGATAGTCTTTTGTTTTACTGGATATGCAGAGACTGGAGCAACGGCTTAGACCCTGATCTTTCAGTTCTCGTGGATGATGGTTGTCAGCACAGACTCTCTGCCTGGGGGTCATCAGATTCCTGAGGAACTCAGGAGAACAAAGTTATCAACTTACCGCAGCTGGGAGGGTCCATAACATCTACAGAGCATGTTTGGGTTCGTTACTCAGAGGTCATTCAAAGTTACAATATGGTTTCTTTTCTACAATATGGCTTCCCTTATGTTGACCTTGTGTTTACCAGTATCAAATATACCTTCTCTGAGCCCCATTACCTCATGTAAAATAAAAAGTAAAATAGAACAACACACATGATTCATGTGTGGATTCAATGTAATAACATGCACAGAGCCAGGCACACAGCAGATGCTCAATAAATGTAAGTTGAATTGTAAATCTCCTTAAAAAATTGATTTATTTTTAGAATTATTTTAGTTACAATGACTGAAAACAGTTCAAACTTCTTTAGCGGTTAATTAATTGAAAACTCAATGGATATATTGGTGTCAGGGGCCACCTGATCCAGGGGCACCAACAATATCACTAGGACTGTCTTTCTATATCTCACAGCTCTCTTGTCCCGATCTGGGCTTCATCTTAAGATTCCACATGGTAGCAAGATGGTGGCCAGCAGCTCAAAACCAAAAGCCATTCAGGCTAAGTCTGGAAGGATGTGTGTTGGGTGGTAAAGAGTATAAGAGTGTGATTCTTTTTCAATAGTACCAAAAAATCCCCAAAACCATAACAAAATAATTTCATTCAATGCCACTGGTTCTAATTTATTACATGCTTATCCCTGGACCAATGGCTATCCTTGGGGGAATGTGATGTCCTGAGTGATCAGATCTGAGTCACGTGACCACTCCTGGACCAGAGGTATGGGTGACTCTACTCAATGCATGGGAACTGACTGAGAGAGAGGAAGGAGCGAGTTCCACAGAGATAAATCAAACCCCTCTTGCCTGGAGAAGAGGAAACGGATGTCAGAAAACCCAACAGCTATATACCACTACAATCAGCCCTTCACAAAACTCTCCACCTGCAGAAGCAGTTGTAATGATACATATTTTTGCCCACTTAACACTGTCTTCTGTCCAAGAACAGTAACTCTTTCTTCTGGAAACTTCCTCTCCCACCCCCTGCCCTTGAATTTGGCTTACATGGGAGCTGACACGTCCTTACACAGTCACCGGGGCATAGCTATGCCAATAAATCTCTTCCCACAACTTTTCTGCTTAGGAGGAAGAAAAGTTGATTTGTCTTGGAATGACTAAAATGCTAAGATGCTAGTCACAGAAACAGTTGACATCCATGTGGAGAAATTGGGTATGCAGAAAGAATGACACATAAAGCTGACACGTAGCTCACAAAGCAGAGACAAGAAAAAGCAATAACAACAACGAATCTGTCCTACAGGATTCAAGTTCTTGATTCGAGGTCCTCTGAGCCCCAGCTGCATCCACATTGCTCTCAACACTTCCTTGTTCTAGAGAAATCTAGTTCCCTTAAACAATAAACTCTTCTATCTGCTGGCTATCTACGTTCTTCAACCAAAAGATTCTGTATGTAGAAATAAGAGATGGGGAGGAAAAAGAGAACCAAGATTTTATAGACTGCGCATGTCCCCATCATGTTTATTACTGGCCCCTGCCTTCCTATCAACGTCCACAAAATGGTTGGGAAATGCAGGTCCCCACTGATCATTCGGTGGTGGTTTGATTTCTGTCTTGACCTAGTTTGAGCCCAGGACTCAAACCTCCACGTATTTAACCTAGTCTGTGGGAAAGTATATTTAATATGCTATGGAGCAGGGTCAGATATGTTCTCTAAGTTCCCTTTTGTAAAAGTTTTCTCAATTCAGAAAACGGAAATTTTTAACATATTTTTGCATTTTATTCATTTTAAAATTTACAGACAGTAGAAATCATATTTCTGTAGGAATTGACAAGTCCATCAACCCCACAATTCCCTCATCTCTCTAGGGTGGACAGTGCTGGTTACCCGCCTCAGCCATCCCTCTGCCCTGTCTTCCCCCCGTCAGAGTCTGCCTGCCACTCAGTGAGAAGACCTGCTTATTTATGCACAAAAGTTTCTGCCTCGCTACTGGGAGGGTCGCTTCTCCCATCCATCCCCTGGTGTCGCACTTGCTCATGCAGCTTGATTTGGCCCAAGCTGCCCACTTATTGGTTCCACAACTATTTTTTAAGCTGTAATATGTATAAAGCATTGCTGGAGACACTGGGGACACACAGTGACCAAGAGGGACAGGGTCTGGAGCAGGAGAGAATCGAACACGCAGGATCACAGGGGAGGGTTCTCCCTGCTGCTATGGCGGAGTACAGGGCTTCGCAGGACCGCGTCCTGGTCAGCGACACAGGCACCCGGGAGAGACGTTCAGAGGATGACAGAATGAAAGCAGAGCTACCCAGGGGAAGGGCGATGGGTCCTGGGGGCTGGGCCCACTGCCTCAAACACACTCTCTTTCAGCAGAGGCTCCGATATGCTTTCCAGGGCAGTGTCTCAGGAAGCTGGCAGCCCCATTTGCTCTGCTCTTTTGAAGAGCTGAGGAAGCACATTTTATTTCCACTTGAGTGATCTGACAACAACTACGTAAAGATTTCTTTTTCTTAAAAACATCATAAAGGAGCTAAGCTCAGGTCGTTATGGAAACTCCACCAGAAGCTCTAGCACGTTCCATGCAACAAGACAAAAGGTGGTGACTCCCTTTGTCTAGTTCCCACCCCAGGAGGGGCTGGGAGGGGTGATGGTGTCACTGCCTAAATGGCAGGTGTGCAACTGCCTTGGGTCACAGCTGGAGAGAGGCCCGAGCTCTCCACAGACCAGCTCTCCAAGGAGCCCTGAGTTGTAGGGGGTCCACCAGCTGCAACATTCAAATCCGTGCAATGGCTCTGGGGCTGCTGGTCCCCCTCACATCCAAGCACATGGAGAGAAACGAACATTCAGAAGAACCCTCTCTGGGAAAATCGCAGGTTGACTACTGCATAGCCCGACCGGGGGACCACTTTTAGAGACAATTAGGAACTGAAAACTAAGTAACTACGCTGGGGCATCATTCTCAAGCTGCCTTGGGCCTGAAAACGCTCTCGGGCACATAAGTATCCAAGGTAGCGTGCTGTCCCCCACCTGACCTGTACCAGGGGTGCCTTTACAAGCCACCGAGCGTCACTGGTGCCCACAGCCCACCCTACCAGGCTCAGAACCACAGAGTTCCAGATAACACTGCTTTGAAAGCATTTTTGAGCACTTTCTTCATTCCGCGCAGTTCGTTAAACCCTCTCTATGGACCGTTATCTCACTCTTCGCGGCAATCTTGCAAATTCGCTACCGTCATTACCAGGATGTCCACACCTGCCTACTTGCCCAGGGTGGCCCCGGTTTACACCCGTCATCTCAGTGTAATGGTTAAGAGTGCTCCCTTTGCCTCTGAGGAGTGTTCTGTTCGGATGACAAATTGTATGTCATCCTAATTATTATCCCGTTTTCCCTGAGTATAAGGCATCCTGGGTTCCTTCTAGGAATTAATGCCCCAACCGAGCTGTGTGATTGCGTGGAGAAGTCCTTGGCTCCGGAAATGAGTGCATGACCCAGGCTTGTCCACTCAGCATTTCCATCCTGTTGGCCTCAGGGGTGGCATGCAAAGAGGACGCGCCCTGGACTGAAGCCAACAGAGGAGATGGAGCCAAGAGAATCAGGGACTTCTGCCACCTCTCTGCAGCCTTGCTTCAAGTCATTAACCCCTGCCCTTTTCAATTATGTTTGCTGTCTAACCCACTCCACTGGTTTGATTGGGTTTCTGCGTCTGAAACTGGAGGAGTCGTGAATAACACAATGATGGATACAGAGGTGATCCTGGGGACACATACCCTGCTCCCCAGGCATGTGTGAGCAGCCCCAAGCATCAGCACCATTCAGCCTCTAGGCTGGGGAGCACTTGCCAGGAAGCTGGGTGCCCACCCTGGAAAGCCCCAGGTTCCCCTCTGGAGTCTGTTCAGCCCCCACCCCACACCCACTCAGGTGGGCTGCTGACTGCGGCATTTGTTTCGAAGGCAGGATGAAGCCTGCAGACATCCTTTGGCAGGAAGCTGCCGTCCGAGCAGCTCATCCTTGGTTCCCCCGCTCCCCTGCACACCGGGTTTTAGATAACTTGGCAGCAGCATCTGACTTCCAAAGACAGCCCAATCAGATCCCTTTCTTGAGGTAATAATGCTTCATTTTCTCCCTTTTTGTGGGATGGAGATCATCTCCCACACTCTCCTTCACAGCTAAGCACATCATCAAAATTTAACTTCCTGCATCTGTGTGAGATAAATAGGGCTTTGCAGAAATGGGCTGCAAACCAGTATTCATCTCCCTCCCCCCAAAAACCTGAGGACACAAGCCAACAGTTTTCTTTCTAAGGGAAAGAAGGAGAGATGAGGCGAACAAGCCCCAAGAACACTCGTGGTTGATCTGGACCACGCCGAGTCACAGGAATGCTCTGAAAACGAACTATCGAGAGGCGAGGCAAGGGAAACGCAGACTCATTGTCCCTGAATGCCGTTTACAAGAAGTGGGGCATCTTTATAAGCTTTATACAATGACTCAGTCAGCTCTCAAAGCTATATAAAGCCCCTTCAGCATCATTTCCTTAAATAGATAACATACTTGATTATATATTTTTTGCTTATTCTGTATGATAATTCATTTTATAGGATTTAAAACACATCAACAAAGCATTGATGCAAGATGTGGAAGATGTTTCCCCCCAACTATTCAAAATTGGCACGATTTAATTATTGAAGAAATGCTGGGAAAAATTTTACACAATACAGAAGCGTAGAAAGAAAAATGTAAAACTCCCCTCCTCGCTTTGGACACCACCCTCTCTCCCCATCTCCCCCCCCACACACACTCCAGGGGGCCACTCCAGGTTTTTAAGGAATGTTCTACTGGGGAAGCCGGCTCCCAGCGCAGTGCTCGCAGTGATGAAAGTCCCACTGCAGGACCTTTGAGGCGGAGGCGTAACAGGAACCGATTAAAGAAGAGGAATGGAGAAGCACTGGGGTAGATGGCGAGGCAGAAATGGCTGGATGGCCAAAGTCTCTCCTTCCCCTTCCGTTCTGAGCCAGCCCCCTTGGCGTCATGTGCTCACAGTGAAACAGGCCAGGTCTGGGGACGTCTGTTACTCCTCCACCGTCTGTCATGGACCCGCCCTCTGAGGGCACCTGCTGGTCCTTGAGGTGAGTTAGAAGGCAAGCTCCTACTCCAGGAAGCTACTGACACACAGGGGCTGCTCGTTACAGCAGCTAGTACGTCCATAACCCCCCAGGTGCTGCCTCTGTGCCCACCACACACACAGGTGGCCCACATGCAGGTGACTTTTCCATCCGCCTCTAACAGTGCATGCACAATTTATATAAAAAAGTCTGAAACGTCTGCAAAAATTTCCTACATCCAGGTGTACTTAAAATGATATATCCTGTTTCAAAACTGTGAGGGCAGCTCTGCTGTAAGTGAGGTGGCAAAGGGCTCAAACCTCAGTGTCCTCATGCCTCAGGGTTCCTCTTGGGAAATGACAATATGACAACTCTCGGGGTCTCCAGAGAAACAGACTCACTAGGAATCATATATATAATAAGTATACAAGTATATGTGATATGTATAAGATATATATACATATATATATAAAATATGTATTGTACATGGGATAGATAAGAAATAATACATATATTTTGTCTGTATATATGGTGGGAGGAGGGAGATAGAGAGAGAGAGATTTTTAAGGAATTGGCTCATATAATTGTAGAGGCTGACAAGTCCAAATTCTGTAGGGCAGGCCAGCGGGCAGGAAACCCAGGCAGGATCTCTATGTTGCAGTCTTGAGGCAGAATTCCTTCTTCTCTGGGAAAACTCAGCTTTTGCTTTTAAGGCCTTCAACTGACTGGGTGAGGCCCACCCACATGATGGAGGGCAGTCTGCTTTCCTTCAAGTCAGCTGATTGCAAATGTGAACCACACCTATAAAATACCTTCACATCCAGACTAGTGTTTGGCCAAACAACTGGGCACCATAGCCAGCCCAAGTTGACACATCAAAGTAACCATCACAATCGTCCTCATAGCACTGTTGGCTCTTAGAATGGGCATGGCACAAACTACATGAAAATTGACTACCAGAGCAATTTGACGTTTTCTGCAGTCTGGATCCAGAGTGAGGAACACGAGACCTCTGGGCCGTGATTTAGAGCCTAAGAAGTCCAGTTTTCTTCTGCATGGCATCAGGGACTGGATGGATATTGGTCTGTAAAAATGTATGGTCTGAGTGTTCTAGACTCTGACAAAGTGTCCTGTAGTCTTTGGTTCTTCAGACCCTGAAATAAACTGCTGAGGGCTGGGGCCGGGAGCGGCAGAACCGAGGGAGAGGATGGTATCTCCAAGACCAGCCAAAGTGAAGGAAGTTGGGAAAGAAGGCAGAGGGCGTCAGATGTGGATGAGGTTGCCTCTGAAGGGAGCACAGAGGCTGGAGCCGTGATGCAATGCTGCCACCCCGTGTCCCTCAAGAATATTGCTGCTGGAAGCTTCCCTGACTTCATCAAGCTTGTTCATTCCTCCAGCCATTCTTACCTTCTTTTTTTTTTTTTTAACTTTAGTTTTAATTTTATTTTCTGAGGAAGACTGGCCCTGAGCTAACATCTATGCCCATCTTAATCTACTTTGTATGTCGGACACCTGCCACAGCATGGCTTGCCAAGCGGTGCCATGTCCACACCTGGGATCCGAACCAGCAAACCCTCGGCCACCAGAGCAGAATGTGTGCACTTAACTGCTGCACCACTGGGTCGGCCCCGATTCAGACCTTCTACGCGAATAGTTCTATGGTAGTACGAAAACACATCACAAACCAAAAACGCAAGCGCTAAATAATAACCTAAGGCAAATATAAAGAGACGACACACAGTGGTGGTGTTGCATCCTTCTGAACCACAGCGTCAGCCGTCTTCTCCTGAGCGCATGGTTACAGAGTACCTTCTCCTGAGCGCATGGTTACAGAGTACCTGGCTGTTAGAAACTGTATCATTCTATCAACACAGCAATCCTGTGAGGCATTAGTAATAACACCTTTTGCAGATGGCAAAGCTCAGAGACACTGCATAGCATGCCCCAGACCACACACTCAGGCTCCAGTGAACGTAGAATCTGAACTCCAGCCGTGCGTCGCCACAAACCCTCACCTCCGTGCTGGCTCTGCTCTAGGTCAGCCTTGCCCTAGAAACACAATGTGAGACATATATGCAAGTAAAGTTTTCCAGCGGCCACCTTTATATAAGTCAAGAGAAACAGGCGAAATTAATCTTAATTATATATTTTATTTATGCCAGTATATCCCAAATTGTTATCCTTTCAACACATAATCGATATAAAGCATTATTAGAGATATTTTGCAACCTTTGCCTTGTACTAAGTCATCAAAATCTGAGCTTAGTCTTTGCTTACCGCGCATCTCAGTTTGGACCAGAATGCCTGACATCACATATTCCCCAGGGTTTCTCCATCTCGGCCCTGTGGACATCGGGGGTCAGATGGTTCTTTGGGGAAAGGGGGAGTTCCGTGCATGGTAGGATGTTTAACAGCATTCCTGCCTTCACCCACCAGACAACACCAGCAACCCCCTGCCCTAGTTGTGACAACGAATAAGGTCTCCAGATGTTGCCACATGTGCCCTGGGGAGGATATTATCACTCCTGATCTATCTGGTTGGCCTACACCGTGTCTCTGTGTCAGATAAAGTGCACAAGCCGAATATGGTTGGGCAGCTGAACAAACGCACACAAACACACACAGACATAGCTGGGTCTTAGGAGAAAATAAGCCAATGAGAAATTAGCCGCCTACTTCCGACGTAACAGAATTTGTAAAGAGGAACAGCGGTGTGTTGTCCCTGCTCTGACGGACAGGAGCTGAAGAGAGGGGTGGGTACGAGTATCTTGACCCAATGAGAAGGCAGTGGGGCTGATACACTACATGCATCCATCGTATCATCCAGATGCCAGCAGCACAGGAGAAGCTCAGCAAAGTGTGTTGAGAGAGAGACAGAGGGTGAGAAGCCATCTCATCCATTGATGAAGCAACCCGGATGGAGACGGTGGGCAGTGCGCACTCAGATCGGGTTAGAGCTGGGTGACGCGGTGACTCACGTCAAGGGAAGGAGTACAACACAGCACTCGAGGGCATGGCCTTGGGCCCCCGTGGGCGTGGTGGTTGATAAATTGTCTCTCCTCATCATGGAAAAGCCCTCAACAGGTCTGCAGCTCCAAATTTCATGACTCAGCCAGATGAAAAGATAACTCCAAATTCACTTGGGATGTTATAATTGTTTCCTTGTCATGGAAGTAGCTTTTTTATCTTAAGAAGATTTAGAATTAAATATGGAGCTGGTGTCACAACGAAACCAGCATATTATGTCTGTAAGTATAAACACAACTCTATATTTGGTATAGATTGTCTGATGATGAGGCTTATGAGTCCAATAGCATATCTGTGAGTGAGCATTGATTTGGGGCTTGCGATTGTAAGTTGAAAAGCATAAGAAAATTTAAGTTTAAAGCTAGTTATATGATTTGGGATGTTTTAGAGAATTTAAGAATCCTTCCACTTGTAAGAGTCACTGAAATACTTGGGAAAGTAGGTTAAACGATCAGAAAACTAAAGTATTTTTTAAAGGTGAGATTATCCCCTTCACATGTTCTCCTGAACATGTTTAATGAATTTTACTTGATAAAGTTGCCCATGTTTACTTAAAACATAAGATTAAAACTTGCTAGATTCACATATAAACTAAGAAGACAGATGAACCTGTCACGTTAAGGAAGAGATCAGTTTCTTGTTTTTAATTTAGAACTTTAAAATATCAAAAGCTGCCTCAAAACACCACCACGAGGCCAGGCTTAGGGCATGGTCATGGCTTCTCTCCATCGCCCACTTCACCTTCTGAAAAGTCAGAACCAGGAGCATCAGTACCGGGAGCACGTCTTCGGGAGGATTGGAGGAAGGAACAAGAAAGGGGTGTGCACGCGCTGCAGAGCAGCATTTGATATAATCCCTTCCTCGGCATCTCTTCTCCCTCAGTGTCTCCCCCTCTTCCCACCTCCCTCTCTTCACTCTGTGTTTTCTCAGTTATCCGTGGACATCAGTTTTGTGTGGGCTTCCACATGTTTTAACGTCAGTCTATGCTTTTCCTCAAACTGGGATTTTCATGGGATTCCACTGGATTTACAGATTAATTTGAGAAGATGTCTTGTATCTTTTATACATGCAAACCATAGCGGCCTCACAAGACACATTTCTTCTGCAAAAACAAGAAAGGTCTCCTGCTACGCTTTCAGTTCTTCAGAGGCAGTACGTCTTTGGGATTTCAGCGTTTAGCCCGGGGCCTCGCGTATAATTGGTGCTGGATAAATATTTGTGGTATAAATTAATTTCGTGGGCTGTGGCCCAGAGCCTCACCTTGTCCTACAAGAAGGCGAGGTTGCAGATGAACTCCTCCAGACCTTTCACAACTTCTTTCAAGCAGCTTGGCCTCTAGGTGTCATTGTGCAGCCTGAGACCTGAAAATATAGCCCTCGTTAAATAAGCCATCAGAGAGAAAAATGAATAGGGAATAATTTAAGGAGATTCAATGGGCAGGGCTGTGGACACTTATCATGGCTTCCAAAATGCTTCATCTCTGGAACGGTGGGGGGGAGCCTCTAAATTCAGAGATGCCAGGACAGTTCATCAGCCCTCGAAATTGACGGGAAGGGAAATAACGTCATTAGCTTGTAAAATATAGGATTCTGCTTTCTCTGTATCTGCCGATCTATTTTATGGTTGGTTCAGCCCAGCCATAAAATGTGACGGAATTAGAATAACTGCTGGATTCACTGCTCCTTGAATACACTTTCCAAAATAATAGAGCCGTGGGATACGGACATTCAGGCCCCGTCAAGAACTTTTTTATGCAGATCGCTCACTCCAATGGCTTTCCAGTCCAGGAGCTTGGCCAAGGGAGGCTGCCAGCAGCGGGGCTGCAACGAAAATTAACATGCAGCCGATTAGGCAATACCTTCCAGCGACCTCATAAGTAAGAGACAGGTTATGACAAAGTTGTCTGCTTCAGGCTGGCTTAAAAAAAGAGAGAAGTTACACACACCAACATTGATTTAAGTTCAAAAAATTATTCTGCACAAAAGACGCCAGGCCACAAAGGAGTACATTTTATATAATTCCATGTGTGTAAAATTCTAGGAAGGGCAAATCTAATCTCCAGTGACAGAAAACAGATTGGGGGTTATCTACACTTGGGGTGGGGACAGTGAAGAAGAGACACAAGAGAACTCTTTGGGATGCTGGCGACGTTCTTCTGTATCTTTATTGTGGTGATAGTTACTTGAGTGTGTCTGAAACCGGCTCAGCTCAAGGTTGGCATAAGAGAAGCTATATTGTAGAAAAGAGACCATGTCGTAGCTTTGAATGACCTCTGACTGACTAACCCGGTTGGATTTGCACCCTCCAGGAGATCCACCTGCTCTAGAATTTATGACTCCTGCTAGTGCATATACCTCCCAGCTGCGATAAGATGATAACTTCGTTCTTTTGAGTTTCTTAGGAATGTGATGACCCCCAAACAGAGAGTCTATGCTGATAGCCGTCATCAATGACAACTGAAAGATCTAGTGTGGCAACTCCCAGTCTGTAGCACCAGAGGGTGAACATTCCTACCCCTCCCCTGTAATCCATGGGCCTGTATAACTCCTTGAAGATTCTGTGCCCCCTTAAGATGGTTCTTTAGGACATTAGTCGGCCATCTTCCCTCTTGCTAGCAAGCTGTCATAAAATGCCCTTTCTCTGGCGCCATCTTGCCTCTTGACGATTGGCTTTTGTCTTGTGGTGATCGTGCCCTTGGCGCGGTAAGATATACATTAATCAAAACTCTTAGAAGTATACCTAAAATAGGTGCAATTTATTGTAGATAAATTACACATCGATAAAGTCCATTTGAAAAAATCAGTAAGTCTGATTCGGCTCACAACCTCAAGAGTCAAATCACCATCTGAGCAGTAACTGCTGGTGGATACGGTCTGAAACGTTCTTAGAAGGTTGTTACCCCTGGTTGAGGGCTATGGATCAGCGCGTGCTGACAGCACAGGCAGAGGGCTTCAAACAGCACGCAGCGCCATCTCCAGAAGACTTCTAACAGGCTCGTCGCTCAGCCCTCCTCTGAGTTCCTAGGCTCTGCTTGGGCAGGTGAAGATCTCCTGACCTCTGGGAGACGATTTCATTAGTTTTGGGAACAACTAGCTGGTCACCCAGAATTTGATACGAACTTCCAGGCAGGAAGTCAAGGATGCTGACCATTCATTCATTCATTCATTCATCGCTCGTTTGTTGTTGATCATTTCTTGAGTGTCTGCCATGAGGTCAGCATGGCATTCAGCAATCTTAATACGGAAAAGTGAATTCAGATCTATTCTTAGCACTTCACATGGATTAACTTATGGATTAGTCAGTAGTAGCTGTCTGATTCCCATGTGTAGAAAAACATTTGTGCTCCAACAGAAAGCTATTATTTGTCTAGAAGGACACCTCTCCCAGTTTTCTGGATGTAGTCTCTCACTGTCTTTGAACTATTTTGCAGCTCTCTAAGTCATAAGTAACTGGAAGCATTGCAAAAATAATTCTTACAGCAAATTCTATAATGGATAGAAATTTGACTGAGAAAACTGTCTGGTAGAGGTCCAAATGACCCCCAAGGCTCTGAGAAAACCAGTTTGCCAACATTTGAGCATTCATTTCAACCATCCTGATCTATACATGTGTCTGTTCTTTAGATTCTCTTTTGAACTGGTTACAATATTTGTCTGGTTCCCTCATTGATTAGTGAGTAGAGCAGAATACAATCTTATTTTATTTATTTACTTTTTTGTGGAAGATTAGCCGTGAGCTAACATCTACTGCCAGTCTTCCTCTTTGCTGAGGAAGACTGGCCCTAAGCTAACGTCCATGCCCATCCTCCTCTACTTTATATGTGGGACGCCTACCACGACATGGCGTGCCAAGTGGTGCCATGTCTGCTCCCGGGATTGGACCCAGCGAACCCCAGGCCGCCAAAGCAGAATGTGCGCACTTAACTGCTGCGCCACTGGGCCGGCCCCTAGAGTACAATCTTTAACATGCATTCATTTTTATATCTGCATGAAATTATTGATTTTACCTTTTTGAGAATTATCTTTTAATGCATAATATACAGGGAACAGTAGTAATTAGTGGGGTAGGAGAGGCTACTGACATCCCAAATCTTAGGAAGATGAAACACTGGCTCCGTTAGGTACCACCCCAATTTCTGGCACAGGGCCTTTCTCTCCCTATCCCCCACACCTCTGCTTGTCCTAATGTCCAGCTCTCTGGGAGCTCATGTTTCTCTTGTGACATTGATACACACAAGGTAAGGTAGTCAGCACCGGGCAAAGTTTCTGGACGCTGATGGGGACCACTCCTATTGACCGATCAACTGGGAAAACTCTGGCTACTGTCAACAAAAGATCCTCAGGAGACACTGGGTGAAGACGGCTCATGTGGCATCTCCGTGTTGGCACTCTGTGGTACCCATAGGGGAATGGGCAGGCTGCATGGAGTCTCAGGTCCCCCGTGCTCCTGGGTGGTAGAGACTAGAAAGGTTCTCTCCAGAGGAGCTGGTCCACACAGGTCTCTGCCCCAGCACCAGTGTGCTCCTCCCCAGTCCTGCATGTTCACGGTTCAACCTGGTAGGAGCAATGAGCGGTGGTTCGAGAGCCGCTTCTCTTACTCTTTTCTTAACATCCCTGTAACCTGAGGTCTTGAAGGTCAAAAGCCAACAGTTGGCTTTTCCTCTCTGCGTTTTGCTGTGTCCTCCTCTCCCAGCTGCGAGGACTGCAGAATGCCTAACTGGCAGAATACGGGAAGAACTGGAGAGAATGTAGGAGCAAACTCCACGTTAGGTCTGCCAAACTGTCATTCCGCCCCTTACCGAAGTGTCCACTCTAACGCTGAGGACCAGGCACAAAGCTACTGCACCCCCAAGTCACAAATACAGCCGTGTTGATGGGGGTCCCGGAAGACCGTTAGTCCAAACTGGATCCTTGAGCAGGAAATGTACCCTGGCACCTGTGTGCTGGACTGGTAGGGAAGCTACTCTTTGCTCTTGGCTAAAGGAGGAAAGAGAGTAGAGAGAAGAGGTGCTCAGAAGAGTGGAGACCAGGATGGCATCTGTTCTCCAGCCCCAGAGAAAACGGGAAAAGTCAAGCTTTGTGTGGTTTTTGAGAGACTTGGGGACACTCTGGGGCCTGTTCTCCTGATTTTCACTTCTGCCATCTTATATCTTTCCACACAACAGCGGAGCGACCTTTCTGAAATTCCTGTGATATTTCATCACTTTCCTGCTCAAACATCTGTAATGGCTCCCCATTGCTCCACAGACCTAAGGTCTGCTCCCTGCCTCCCTCCGACCTCCTCATCCTCATCTGCTATGCCTGCTCCTCCCCGGCTACCCAGGGTCCATAATTCTGCCTAGAATAAGCTGGGTCTTTTGTACCTCAGGGCCTTGGAACTTGCTGTTCTGATTGCCTAGAACATTCTTCCTCCAGTTCTTTGCAAGAATTCCCCTCCATTTGTTCTGGAGTCTTCTTAGGTGCCACCTCCTCAGAGAAGCCTTCACTGACCCCCTCAAAACAACTCCGTCATCTCAGCACACCTTGTTTTCTTCGCAGCCCTTATTGCTACTCGAAATAATGTATTTATTTGTTTTCTGGCTTATAGTCTGTCTTCCCTCCAAGAACACGAGCCCCATGAAGCAGAGACCTTGTCAGTTTGGGTTGCTTCTCTGTCTCTGGTGTCGAGGACGTGCCTGGCATGGGGAGGACTCTCGATAAATATTTGTGGGTGAGTGAATGAGTGAATGCATGATGAAGAAATGATGTAGTGCTGCTCTGAGGTCACTCAGAGTTTAATACGAAGTTCTTTCTCCCATTTCTGAGCCCAGGGAAGGGGCCTGTGCCCTCCTCCTTCTCGCCCCACGCAGGGAGAAAGGTTGCACACTCCCGTACGCTCCCGTCTGAAGCTGTTGCAGTGCCAAGTTCCACCCACCCTCTGTCCGCCCTCCCTTCTGCCAGCCCATCAGGGCTGTGCCAGCCAGGCACCCTGGTCAGAGCCGGCACAAGTCAGCTGTGCCCCCTGGGGGGCTTTGAGGTGCCCCGACAGTGAGGGGGATGGATGGGCTCCCAAAGATGATAAAGCCAACAACCACCTATGACACATCTTACAAAGCGAGCAGATGACCAGCCTGGGCCTGATTGTTCCTGGAGCCCGGTGCCCCTGGACTCTCTGCTGTGCAAAATCCAGAGAGTGCCATGACGCCATAAGGACTGAATGCCTGGAACTGAGACTCTGGGCGGGGGGAGAAGCTCACTGGGGGAACCAGCATTGGTGGCTGGAGGACACACCTCTCCGAGGGAGGGCACACGTCTCACATACGTTGGGACTGTGCATTTGGAATCACATCCAGGGGACCTGAGGGGAAGGACCCAGAGCAGGCACTGGCTCAACTCCCCCTTCACCTCCTCAAGTTTAGTATCACATCAAACACTGAGGATGGAAAGGCACAGAGTCCCTGGGTGGGCTCGAATGGGCATTTGGGAGCTGCAGCAAGTCCGCATCGTGTTTGGGGCACCATCTACAGGCCTGCAAAGGCAGCACGCTCCGGGGCCCCGCGGCTCCTAAACCTAGTTCAGAAAGAGAACTTACGTGAGGCCAGCTCTCGTTCCAAGCATAGAGGGGCTAATAATCCCAAAGGAGGACCTTGTCCCCCAATCCAGAGATTTCAGAAAATGACAAGGGAGCCCACCCCAGCCGCCTACTCACCTGCTGGTGTCTCTGTGGCTGCAGACAAGGCGACCCTGGCTCTCCATTTGGCTGCCTGGTCACAAAGGGGAAAGTGTTGACCCACAGCCAAGCCCCCACCTCTCCCCATGCCTTCCCACCACTCCAACAAAGACTGCCAGGAGGAAAGTTGGAGAGAATAGCTTTGTTGTACCAGGAAGTGCTTTGACCTACGCGGGTCTGGTGGTCTGAAAATGTCTATTCAAGGGCTTAGGATGCAAAATGAGTCATATATTCAACATCTGTCTGTTAGGAGCCTCCTCCGTGCCATGCACCTGTTTGAACGCTTGGGATTTATAAATAAACCATTAAACAACCACTCTTTGCCTTCTGCTCATTGACCACAGAATTTGGAGATGTGTCACCACCCAAAGAGACCATCCAGACTGATTAATCTGGGGCGGTGCAACTGTATGGCTCATAAGCCAGTTTACAAAGCCTGCCTTGGATCACACGAATACGCAAATGAACAAATAAAAGACAGAACCCATGGGAAGATATGTGTTTGTGGATTCTCAATGTCCTGGTGTAGAATCCTTTAAGTAGAACTGGAAGTGTCTGCTCTCTCCTCCTGCTTGAAGAGGGAATCATCACCACTTTTACCTTAAGACATAAAGCACTCCGGATTCTATGCAACAGATCAGCAAACTGCAGCCCACTGGCTAGCTGCTTGTTTCTGCAAATAAAGTTTCTTTGGAGCACAACCACACCCATTCATTTAACCTGTTGTCTGTGGCTGCTTTTGTGATACAATGGCAGGGTGGAGTAGCTATTCCAGGCAGAAAAGGATGTAACACCGGGAACTGGAGGTTTATGAAAGCATTGCAAGGGCTGGAGCAGCAGGCAGGAACCAAGACTTCCAGGAGGAGCTCCCAGAACAAAACCACAGACCTGGCTCACAGAGGAGCCCCTACCTCTGTCAGTTCACTGGAGCAGGGAGCCAGGACATACTCCAGCCAAGGGTCTGGAAGCCACTCTTGTTGCCCCATCACTGCCTCTGGATGCCCACGAAGTTGGTGAAAGTGCACTGACCACAGATGGAAAATAATCCCATCCTCTCCCCACCACGCTCACCAGTAGAAACAGGAGGAGCATCACAAGAACATTTTCTCCCAAATGCAGAGTCGCAGGCACATCCAGGCTCCTGGCAGCAGGGAGCCCGAAAGGCTATTTTAGCTGTCGTGCAGGAAGGTCCAGTGGAGATGGGTTGTAGTGAGTGCTGAGTGTCCACCTAAAATATCTCCCACGATGCCCGTGAAACAATGTGTAAACCACGCCAGTTCTCTTGGGAAGACGCCCAAATTAACATAGACATTGACACGAAGCATGTTCCCTCCCCTCAGTCTCCTCCAAGAAAGTTTCCAAAACTTGCTCTGTGCCCACGTTGCAATAGGAGGCTCAGAGCTGAAACCCGAAAAATAATGGATCGTAAGTGTCTGCCAAGAGCGTTGTCAGCAACACAAAATACTCCAGCAAAGGTGCTGGTTTCACACCTTTGCACATTTTTCTTAACAAAACGACACGCTGTAGACCACACAGCCAATCAGAGGTGAAGATCAGGGTACACCCTAACATTTTGGGTTTAAATTTACGACTACCATAATGCATGGTTCACATGCAACAGGATAAGTGCCATTATAATAGGTGTGATAACAGATTGCAGCTCAATGTTGCAGGCTTTGAAAGAACAGGGTGATAGAACTCTATTTCAGTCCAATCTATTTCTCGCCAATCTGAAGAGTGAAGGGCTTTCTCCATCAGTGCCCCTGAGTCCAAAGCATCTTATCACAGATGGATGGTCAAGTACCAACCTGGGAAGACAAGTCCTGCTGCTGTCCCCTTGGGGCTCCTCAGAACTTGAAATCTGAGAGCCGAGCAGAGCTTCTGTCTTACTGGTAACATGAAAATAGATTATCACATGCCGCAAATATCTTTGGTTTAGGCGTGACCAAAATTAAGAGCAAAGCTATTGGCCACAAGTTTTAATCACTTGGGAGCATAAACAGCAGTCAACACGAACACTTTGAAAATGCAAAGCCCTTTTTAAAAACTAAAGTAGGAAGCTTAGTAAATATCTGCATGTCGGTTAATATAAAATTTAAGGTAAATACATACTTTTTCTGGATCTTGTCGTCAAATTGAGTTACTTAAGAGACAAAGAACTCTCTCCTACAGAAAGATTTATTTTAACTGTTCCATGAAGCACTGACTTGTGTCCTTCAGTCTCAAGGTCATGATGTTGTGTGAAGCAAAAGGAAAAAGATGTGCCCTATGCACATGATTTTCTGTGTTTTTTAATGGTTATTTTCCCCAGAACATTAAAGCAGCTTAAAAATGCTGAAAAATTAAAAAGCAGGTATATTAAAACTTACAACATTATTTTAAGAATAAATATTTTTATTTACACCCAAACAAAATTCATTATCATTTTACCCCAGCTCAGGTTAATTAAAACTATTTAAGACCATCACTTGATCAAGAGAAGTTGTCAAGCACGGTCACTGTCTCGGTTGAAAAGAGACAGGCAAAGAAGCCTTTGAAAGTATTATTGAGCCTGCTCCCACGTCCTTCCTTCCACCTCAGGCTCCGATAAGCTCAGCACGCAGCAGTCCTTACTCACGGTTTTGGTGTTTTGTTCGTCATGGATTTTTTTGCCTTAATTTTACATTTTGTCCCTGAGGCAAGTGCCTCCCTCAGTTTACTCCAGGCCCTGAGCTGGGGAAGTCCACAACAAAAGGTTACTCTGCTAGGAGGATCGCTGCAGACAACTGCACATGAGCTTTCGATGTCATAAAGTTAGGACACATTTCTCGTAAGAGAGTGATTTTCCCCCAACCTTGTGATCATGAACCTGAGAGTTCTGACCTCACTGATCTAACACTATTAAGATCAACCAACATCAAAACTATGCTAATATGGTGAGAAACGGGAACATAACCAAGGCTCTCCTCCTTGAAGATAGAGTTATTTTCAAGGAAAATTCATAGAGGACTCGAACAGAATGCTTTGAAACACAATAAACAACGTAGATTTTCTATGATTGTAGCTTTGTTAACAATACAACAATACACAAATGAACAAGACACACACAGCTGGTCAAAGATAGATCCTGGATTATTTTATTAACGTCTCCGATTTAGACTTACCATGATCCGACTCTGACAGAATTCACTGGAACTGACATGTTTCTTTTCAGCTAGGTGGTTTCATTCATCTTTTCCTGGTCAGCAGGTTAAATAACAGACTGTAGTATGCAAGAGTTCCTACTAAGTGACAGTATATAATACATTCAATTTACAAAACTGTTTCCCTATTGATCGACTTCAAATGAACCTTCAATTACGTAAAGATGGCTTAATGTTTTTCCCCAGAAAGGTTTCTCATCAACCTGAGATCCATCAGAAACGGCCAGACTTCTTGGCAGATAGAGCGGACGGCCCGATGCCGCCAGAGAGTGTCTTGGATGATTGTGCGGCCAGGTGGCTCCCACGAGGAGTGCGCAGCCTCACCAACTCGCCACCTTGTGCCTTGAGCCGCTCTCCGCGGGTCTCACTCACAGTCGATTTTCTGAACTGGTGTGTGTGTGTCAAGGTTTTCTATTCTTTTTACTGTATTTTCATCTCTCTAGGTCTGAACTGACGCTCCAGGCCCTCAGGAGCATCTGAATTTTAATTTACTACCCAAATACCTGCCTTTTCTGGGTCATCCCTAAATCTGATTAGCATGCTCCAAGTCTTTGATAAAACGGTTGAACGAATGAGACTAAGGGCTAAATCCTGCCGCACAGACTGCCCTCCAGGTGGATGTTAATCTAATAATAGAGCGGGTAAGAATTCACCTGCCTAGACTGACTCAACTCATTTCCCATACTTGTCCTAAGGGCATTCTCTCACCTGCTAAAATTCAGATACACAGAGCTGAGATATTCTCTGATCAAGAAATTCATCACAAAAGGAAATAAAATGGGCTTCAATTTTCAGGTTGTTCTCAGTAAATATAAAAATTTTCATCATTTTCCTTTTGAGGGCCCACAAACCAGGTAATTACTTTTCCCTATTAGTCAAGGAAAGTTATGAATGACAAGAACCATACAAAGTGTACCTAAGAAAAAAGAGAACTTATGGGTTCAGATAAGTGAAAAGACCAGGGGCAGTGCTAGCTGCAGGCATGGAGGGATCAAGGGGCTCAGAGATCATCACCAGGACCCAGTCTTTCTGGAGCTTTCATTTCTGCTTTCTCACATGTTGACTTCATTACTAGAAGCAAGACGGCACCTGGCATCCCCAGGCTTCATTATATTAGCTGTAATTCCAGTGAGAAAGGAATTCTAAAAAAAGACCAGGAGTAGAGACCCCTTGGCCTGACCACCCAGCTTGTATCAACGATCCACTCCTGGACCAATTGCTGTTGCTACCCACTGCAATGCTCTGATTATCCAGGCCTGGGTCATATGCCACTGTTACAGCTGAGAGGTGGGATCAAACCTGCACAGGTCAAATGGACTCAGAGTCAAGTTTTCTGATCCCAGAAAAGAGAAATTAGATTCCTGGAAGACAAAAATACGGATGTTCCCTCCATAATCCATTCAGACTATGCTGTGACATGAGGGCAAGTGCTCACGTTTACAGGTTTCTGAGCTTCATGAAAGCTGGGGAAATGTTTGCTTGCGCACTCTCTTCTGGGATCTATATATATTTATTTTTTATTTTTTGGTGAAGAAGATAGGCCCTGGGCTAACATCTGTGCCAATCTTCCTCTATTTTGTACGTGGGTCACCTCTACAGCATGGCTTGATGAGCAGTGTGTAGGTCAGTGCCCAGGATCTGAACCCACAAACCCTGGGCCACTGAAGCGAAATGTGAGAACTTCACCACCACGCCTCTGGGCCGGCCCCACGGGACCCATATTTTTTTGGCCATCCCTCCGACATAGATCCTCCAGCTTCTCTGTGACCACAGTCTCTGTACAACATGGTGAACCTTGAGGACATTACGTTCAGTGAAATAAGCCAATCGTAAAAGAAAAGGACAACATGATTCCACTCATCTGAGGTCCCTAGAGGAGTCAGGTTCACAGAGACAGAAGGTCGAGTGGTGGCCCAGGGCCGGGGGCGGGGGGGGGGGGGGGGGGGGGGGG
>NC_060281.1:65870319-65878181 GCF_021613505.1 Equus quagga | reverse complement strand
GGGGGGGGGGGGGGGGGGGGGGGGGGGGGGGGGGGGGGGGGAGCTGCTGTTTAGTGAGGACAGAGAGTCAGTTTGAGATGACGAAAAGTTCTGGAGGTGGACGGTGGCGATGGTTGCACAGCAATGAGAAGAGTACTGAACTGCACACTTAAAAATGGTTAAAACAGTAAAATTTACATTATGTATATTTTATCACAATAAAAAATCCCATTTGCAAAAAGACACATAAATATATCATAAGCCAATGCTAATTTTGGAGAATTTACCATCAACTGGATCTTCTCATTCTGTCTCGGGTGTGTAAGGAGAGAATCTTACACACACGCACACACACACACACACAGAGCAGCACAGCAGCCTAATGCATTTTTCCTCTATTTAAGGCCAACAGCAAATGAGGGAGAGTACAGACACAGAGCACAGTGCTGAGGGATGAGCGGTCCCCTTAGCAGGCGAGTCTAAAGCCACAGAGCCCACAGCATCGCCTCCTGGGAGCAAAGGATTAGAGTGTGAGGTTTAAAATGCCTGTGACGACCTCCTTTGATAGACTGGATTGTCCCACAAATCTTCACTCCCCTCGCTTTTCATACTCCTTGCCCCATTCTTTCAGCCTTGGTCACACGACTTGCTTTAGTCGCTGGAACGTGGGCAGATGTGATGTGAGCAGGGTTTCAGTGTGCTCACACAGTCAGCTTGCGCCCCTGCATCCCACCATCCACCATGAGAACAAAACACCCCGGCTCATCCTAGAATGAAGCATGGTGGAAGACCTGAACACACAGCCTGCAGCCTGGGGCTGAGCCGAGCCCAGCTCCCCTGAGATCAGCCAACCGCTCAATAACCCGCAGACTCATGAGCAAGAAAAGTAATGTACGTAGTTGGAAACCACAGAGATTGGGTGCTTGGTTGTGATGCAGCAAAAGCTGACCGATACACCTCCCATAGCAGATGGAGCAAGAGGACAGCACTCACAAGGCCCGGCACGACGTGGCCCCGTCTGTCTGCCTCTCCAGCTCGCTCACTATTCTGTGACTGCTCTGGCTTCTGCCTGTCACTTCAACCCATCAAACTCCTTCCTGGTTCAGGAGCTGTGCACTTGCTGTTCCCCCTTCCCGGGAAAGCTTTTCCCCATGTCTTGCCGTGACCCACCTCTTATGATCCTTTAAGGCCCAGCTCAAGCCCCTCCTCCTCTGACAACTCTCCCACGACTTCTCTGTCCCGTGGGGCAGCCCCTCTCTCACGCTGCCCCATGTCATGTCCATCATGGCACTCATCCTACCTATTTGTTTATTCTTCATCATCCGGCTCCTCCCAGCAGATTAGAAGCGTTGTGAGAGCACCACACAGACCCCTCTTACCACTGCTGCTCTCTCCTGGGCCTGGCTCCTACCAGGTGCTCAGGATTTTTGTTGCACTGGACCTTAACCAATTTCTATCTCAAATGAATCAGGAGAGGCAATAGCTATTACACCCTGAACACACCCACCAGGTCAACGAAGACCAAAGAAAGAAGACTATAAGAAACAAGGAGACCCCTGGTGAGGAGCACGATGAAATCTCTGGAAGAGCCCCTTGTGGTGCAGGGTGGGGGACCCCGAGGGCGGGACAGGAGTTGACTCCTGGCAGGTGGAGCCTTCAGGCGTGTTTTCACGCAAACGGGCGGGCAAGCTGGAGCCTTCAGACCGGGCACCTCGCCGTCCCGTGTGGAAGAGGGGAGAAGGAGTCCTGTGGGAATTCGTAATTCAGGTAATAACAGGCTTGCCTGGAACTGCTCCTTTCATCTGAGCAGCTCGGAGCACTTGGAAATAGTAATGACTAGCGCCGCTGGGACGTGAAGGCATCTAAAGCAGCCTGTATCTGGGATTCCTCATCTGGGAGGTGGGTATAATGGGCTCCATCATGGGGCCAGCCCTGCAGGAGGTGTCCTCAGACGGTTCACCGATTCAGGGGAGAGAGATACAGGTGAGGTTAATAACACCGCCAGCTCCTCTCTGTCCCCAGGAATGCTGGACAGGCCAGTGACATCGTGGGTGCCCCTGGCAGGGGCGCTCAGGAGGTTTGGGTCTTGACTAAATGAGGAGATGTGGGGTTTGGAGTTCACGTGCTGACATTCCGTGGAGACATCCAACATGGTGACCGATGCAGAAGAACATAACCAAGGAGGTTCGTTCACTCCACAAGGACGCACGGAACAGAACGACGAGCAGCCCAACCAAAAATGGGCAAATGACTTCAACAAACATTTCTCCAAAGAAGATAAACAAGTGGCCAATAGGCGCAAGAAAAGACACCCAACACCATTAAGTCATTAGGGAAATGTAAATCAAAACCACATCACACACACTAGGATTACTAAAATCAAGAAAAAAAGGAAAACTAAGTGGAGAAGTCCCGAGATCTTGTTTGGAGGGAGGGGCAGCTCCCTGCAGAGAATGGAAAGCAGCTTTTCTTCAGGTGTCTTCCTGTCTGGAGGCTGGGCCTGTTCTCGGGCACAGAGGGCCTCTGACTGTCCCTCCAGAGCACCCATGCCTTCTTTGGGGAGTTAATGGCACCCATACCTCCAGACTTTGAGCCAAAGGGGCCCCTCCCAAAATAGTCCCCAGTGTTGACTCATTAACAGCCTGGGAAGAATGGGCAGGGTCTTCCCGGAAGAAATCCAAGGGAGCAGAGAGGGCGGAAGGAGCCAGCAGAGTGGGCAGCTTCAGTGGGTAGCTGGAGCCAACAGGCCAGTCTGTGGACCAGCATGGCCTGGTCAGACATCCGTCCATCCATCCGCCGCAGACCCTGGGCGAGCCCGTCCAACATGCAGGCTCCCCTCCCTGCCTGAACATCATCCTGCCAGGTCCTGCATCCCATGGCTCCATCTCCACGAGCAACCCTGGGTACCTCTCCTGTGTTCCACTCACCTTACTCCTGAACGTAAACGAAAACACCAGCCAAGCTTCTTGTTGGAAACGTGCTCTTCATCAGCTGCAGCCGGAGGCTGGTAAAGATCCAGGAGCTTGGCAAAAGTGGACAGAAGAGTTGTATGAGAATTAACTGTCTCTAGGGGACTTTATTAATAAATAGGATTGTGCATTTTGTTATTCTTTATAAATTGTGTGCTATACAACCTTTATATCGGTAAAATTTGTTACACATGTATATGTGTACGTGGTGATATATATGTATATGTGCGTGTGTCTATACATATGTGTGTATATATGTATGTGTGTGTGTGTATACTTGTATGTGTGTGTGTGTATACATAAATGCATTTCTCCCCCAGAGAGCCTATAATTAAACGTTTTCAAGCAAGAATACTAGATAAGACCCCCTACCTTCATGGAATGTTCTTTCTGGTGTCAAACACCAGGGTGACAGCTCAGGGATGACGGCAGAAATTCGGTCTAGAGAGAGAGAGCTGGATGTGAGCCTGACTGACAAAGTGGGGAGAAAAAGGGTTTTGCTGAGACTGAAGGGTGGTCCTGAGCCTGCAGTGGACCTGAAAGTGCGAGCTTGGGCGATTCACTGACCTCCCTGAGACTCGGTTCCTCATCCGCACACTGGGAGCGTAAGGGTAATTAATCAGAGTCCTCATCGGGACTAATAGCTGCTAAAATGTGTCATTACTGAGAGCCTGACCCTGAGCTCAGCAAAGGAGGTGCACCACCTCACGGAACCCTCACAGTACCCCTAAGCTTCCCATCTATTGTGAATGGGAAACTGAGGCAGAGAGAGGGCGGGAGGGTTTGTGTGCAGGGCACCGAGCTGCTCTGAGCCCCGGAGTCAGCGCCCACGTTGCCATCTCTGCTCGGCTGCCGCGAACGCGCCCCTCCGGGCCGTGCACCCGCCCGATTCCACGCCCGGTGGATGCTGCGATGCAGGAGCAGGCGTGCTCGCTCTCGGGACTCTGTCACCCGCCTCCTAGACCGAAACACCCGTGCAGATAAAC
The DNA here is from genome assembly GCF_021613505.1 of Equus quagga. Taxonomy (NCBI): domain Eukaryota; kingdom Metazoa; phylum Chordata; class Mammalia; order Perissodactyla; family Equidae; genus Equus; species Equus quagga. The sequence goes on along the minus strand of NC_060281.1, from coordinate 65,874,247 downwards.
GTGGCCCCTGAGCTTTCCTAGGGGCCCTGCCCAGCCACGTGGGAAAGCCCGCGGCAGGGAGAAGTTCCGGCAGCGAGAGCGTCGCCGCCTCGGCCTCCGGCGGTGTCCCCATCCTGCCACGAGGTGGCGGCATTTGCACGCGTTACACGAGGGTTGGGACTCGGAGCCGCAGCAGAAACTGGAGTCCTGAGGCTGGAAGGCCTGCCTCTTCCCGCTCCGCTCCCACTATTCCCTGCAATTCAGCCAGCCCCGGACCCCAGCTCTGCGTCCCACTCCGTGACCCCCTACAAGCGCCTCGAGTCCCTTTTAGGGTCCCTTTGTCACCTCTGCTGAGCTCGCTCCAGTCCGCGAATGCCCTCCACGGAGCAGCCTCCTCCGAAAGGAAGACTCGGCCCAAGTCCGGGGAGAGGAACGCTGCAAAGACGCACCTGCCGAGGCCCAGGCGGCCAAAATAAGGCCTGTGGGGGCTGTCGTCAGGCGCGAAGGCGATCGCGTGTACGCACGAACACACACGCGCACACAGGCACAGGCACACACGCATGTACATGTATATGCACACGTGTGCACGTGCAAATACACGCACGCACGCATATTTACACGTGCATGCAATGCACACGCAGGTGCGTGCACACATATATACACACGCACACAATACACACATGCACGTGCACACACACACAGAGCCTCCTAAACCAGGACTGCCACCTACTAGGGTTGAATAAACGTGTTGAGTGAGTGAAAATACTCATGGGGGTCACTGTGGATGCTCCTTCGACACCCAGGGCCTTTGAACCTGCTGTTCCCTCTGCCCGTTTACCACTTTCTCCCCTGGCTAAATTCTGCTTAGACCAGCTGTTGCAACATGGCCCTGCAGGACACACCTGGCTCACAGCTGTGTTTTGTTTGGTCCACTGAGTGTCCGAAAAATTGTGCAAGTTGCTGACATTTAAAAGCTGGGAGAGGAGCAGCCCCAGTGGCCTGGTGGTTAAATTCGGCGCATTCCTGACCTACACCACTCATCAGCCATGCCGTGGCAGTGGCTCACATACAAAGTAGAGGAAGATTGGCAACAGATGTTAGCTCAGGACGAATCTTCCTCATCAGAAAAAAAAAAAAGCAAAGCTGGGAGACTTCTCACACACTCACAGAATTCCTGTGATCTCAGAAAATCAGCTATCTGGCAAGAGGAACTCGTGTTCTGTGATGTGACGCTGGACCAAAGCTGAGCAGCGGCGGTCTCTCTCCAGACGGGTGAATCTCCCTTTCCTGGAGTCCACATGCCCTTCATCCTCTTGGACTTCATCGATCATTCCGCAAGGTCTGCTTGCCACCGGCAGGCATCTGAATTTGCAGGCCCTGACTTTCACCTTACTTCCTCTTCCAGGAAGCCCACCAGGAACCACTACTACAATGATCTTTGTTATTTTCTTTTCATTAGAGAGAAGACATTCCTATTTTCTTTCATTTTACATTACAAGGGGCTAATGCAGTGGGCTCTGCAGTGGTGTCAGTCGCCTGCCCGCCTGTCTTCTGTTTTCCTTCTAAGACATGCCCAGCAGAGGGAAGGTCTATTCATAGCAGAGGACACTCCCTGAGCACCCACCTCCTGCCAGGCCCTGTTGTAGGGCCTTCCATCGTGCCCATTGTTCAGGGCACAGACAGAGTGGTCGAGCCAGGGTTCAAACACAGGCCATCAGGGCTCTGAGCCCCGGCCTCATCCTGCTCTCTGCCGACCTCAGGTGGGACTGGGGCCACAGGCAGGGAGGGTGAGGTGACCTTCATGCATGGCCCAGACCCACTTAGTCCCCCTCCCATTTCTCCAGCACTTCCTGTCCTGAGGGCTTCCTGGGATGTGTAACACTTGCATCCTGAGTCTCCTCCAGGGGCCTCCGAGCCCACCTTGGGCCATACATCCCTCCAGGCCACACTGTCTGATGGAGGCTGAGCCCTCATGTTTATCCGGCCAGCACAGTGGGACACCCACCGGGAGGCCAAAGACCAGGCGTGAACGCGGCACCCCACGTTTCTCTTCCCAAGGACCCTGCCGGGGCGACACAGGAAGCCTTGCTCACTGGCCTCTCCAAGGGCATCATTGCTGCTTGACGAGGCCTCGGGCTGACCCCCCTTCATGACTGGGGAGCCGCCCCAGGTGTTTCGTCCTTTGGACCGCCTTTCTTCCACCTGCTCTATGCCGTTCCCTCTGCAGTCAACACCAGAAGGAACTCCGCGAGGGCAGGGGATCTCGTCCGCTACTTTGCTGGCAAATGTTTAATAACCAGCTCTCTGGGGGAAATGTATGCAGACCTGTAAGTTTATCATAAATTTTGCTGCTGTAAATGTTGTGTAGCACACGATTTAGAAAGAGTAATAAAGTACACAATACTCTTGATTGTAAATTCCATAGAACAAGTTGATTTTCACAGAATAATTTAGTTCATTTTTGCTGAACTCTTGAATCCTTAGCCAACCTGTGGCTGCAATTGATGAATGAGTCTGATTCCGACGTGAACATTGGTTGATGTTCTCATTTGCAGCAATGAGGAAGAAAGGTACAGAGCAACAAGCACACGTGTCAGAACTTCACTAGTTTGACAGTGACGTGAGCCAATTTGCTGAATCAGATAATGTTTTCAAATACTAGAAGCATATTTCCTCGACTTTTTGTGTACTATTCACAATCCATGGCTATAGATATGACATATTTGTAAATTTAATTTGCATTATTAATATTTTTTTCTATTAGTTCTTAAGTCAAGACAATCAACAACACACAAACAACCCCTGATTCATGGTACTTGCCTCCTGACGATGGTGTGAGTACTCCCACCCGCCAAGGGCTATGGAGTGAGTACTCCCACCACCGCCAATATGCCAATTTCAAGCCAATCTTTGTGGCTTCACTGAATGAGGAGTTAGGAAGAGCTGCTTGGTAGCACAACGTTATACAGTATTTCACCACCCAGATTCAGCGGCTGGAAATGACCTCAAGAGCACAGATAATAGGAAATCGTAATAAATAACTAGGAAATAATGCATTTGGAGTATTTATTAACTTTGATCGAAATATAATTTATTTAATTGTAAGTTACATCATTTATTTATTTTTTATTTATTTATTTTTAAAGATTGGCGCCTCAGCTAACATCTGTTGCCAATCTTCTTTTTCTTTGTTTTTGTTTTTTCCTTCTTCTCCCCAAAGCCCCCCAGCACATAGTTGTGTATTTTTAGCTGTGAGTGCCTCTAGTTGTGGCATGTGGGACGCCGCCTCGGCATGGCCTGATGAGCGGTGCCATGTCCACGCCCAGGATTTGAACCGGTGAAACCCTGGGTGCTGAAGCTGAGCAGGCAAACTTAACCACTCGGCCACTGGGCGGGCCCCTCATTTATTTTTTTTATTAAGGATTATGTTTAACAACTGGCAGGCAAAATTCCTGAAAATTTAATGAGTGGTTCTTGTGAGCTGCTGTGAGCTGGCTCCGGTGCACCGCTGGTCTGGCCAGTGGTGTTCGCTGCTGCGTCCCCAGCACCCAACCCGTGTCTTGTACATGGTCTGCACTCAGTAAATGCAGGGCCGCTCAGGGTCTCCTGGGATAGGCGCATCCGACGTGAACTCACGCGCCTCGACATTTGTCCTTTGCTCAGAAGCTCTGAGAATGTTACAGCAGGAAGGGACCTATGAGATGGTCTCATCCTGCAAGTTAAAAAGAAATTGATCCCCAAAGCCCAGGGTACTCCTGGAGGTGCCGAGAAGAGGATAGAGGCCCGGGGGACCCCCACCACAGCCAGTGCAATTGCACTATTATCTGCTTTCTCTGCCAGAGTTCTGGGCTGAAAACGCCTGCACGCACACACACACACGCTTGCACAGGCATACACACACACACACACACGCTCGTACAGGCATACACATGTGCGCACACACACACAC